>NC_088239.1:8557334-8642334 GCF_036934945.1 Oncorhynchus masou masou | reverse complement strand
TGGACTCCCATGTTGACTCCAATGCTTCCAAAAGTTGTGTCAACTGGATGTCCTTTGGGTGTTGGATCATTCTTGTACACACAAGAAACTGTTGAGCATGAAAAACCCAGCAGCGTTGCAGTTCTTGACACACTCAAACTGGTAATACCATACCCCTTTCAAAGGCACTTAAATATTTTGTCTTGTCCATTCATCCTCTGATTGACACAAATACACAATGCTGTATCACACTTGTCTCAAGGCTTAAATACCTTCTTTAACCTGTCCCCTCCCCTTCATCTACACTGATTGAAGTCATTTTAACAGGTGACATCAGTAAGGGATCATTGCTTTCATCTGGATTCACCTGGTCAGTCTATGTCATGGAAAAAGGTGTTCCTAATGTTTTGTGCACTCAGTGTACCATGCCAATAATGCCCCTTTTAAATTAATTGAGTGAGTGAGTGAGTGAGTGAGTAAATGAGTGAGTAAGTGAGTGAGTGAGTGAGTGAGTGAGTGAGTGAGTGAGTGAGTAAATGAGTGAGTGAGTGAGAGAGTGAAGAGCAGGGTTAACAACAGTCTGGTCTGGTTCTTGGCTCCCCCTGGTATTAATGAGGCCAGGCTAAGATGAGCTGAGGGACACGGGAGACTCAGCATGTGCTCCGTCCACTGATGGGCAAGTTCAAATTAAATGAATGGGTAAGGGAATAAACCAGGAATCAAATTACCAATCCAGCTTCAAAAACAAATTAGTCCTGTGCCAAAGAGGTCATTGATAGCAATGCAGGAGCACGGTGTTGGATCAGACAATATGGACTAGCCCAGTTTGTGACCGATATGTTTGCTTCTCTGTTGTTCTTGATGAGATATGAAAGAAAGTGTGTGTGACAGTGGCACCATCGGTGTGTGTCTGTGAATTCACACAGGATAGGACTGAGTAAACACGGCCTGGTTAGGGATACGGGGGGGGGTGGGGGGGTAAGGAAGTAGACTAAGTAAAAGGTTTTCCCCAGGTGGAGGCCAAACAAGGAAGGCCCTTCAGTTGATTCAGATTTTTCAGGGTGAGCAGCACCGCCAGCACCTTCAGCATCTTCAGATCCTTCAGCACCGTCAGCACCGTCAGCACCTTCAGCACCTTCAGCAACCTCAACACCGTCAGCAACTTCGGCACCTTCAGCACCTTCAGCAACCTCAACACCGTCAGCACCCTCAGCACCTTCAACACCTTCAGCAAGTCAACACCTTCAGCACCCTCAGCACCTTCAGCATCGTCAGCAACGTCAGCACCTTCAGCATCGTCAGCACCTTCAGCAACCTCAACACCGTCAGCACCCTCAGCACCTTCAGCACCTTCAACACCTTCAGCAAGTCAACACCTTCAGCACCCTCAGCACCTTCAGCATCGTCAGCAACGCCAGCACCCTCAGCACCTTCATCAACCTCAACACCGTCAGCACCCTCAGCACCTTCAACACCTTCAGCATCGTCAGCAATGCCAGCACCTTCAGCACCCTCAGCACCTTCAGCACCTTCAGCATCGTCAGCACCTTCAGCAACCTCAACACCGTCAGCACCCTCAGCACCTTCAGCACCTTCAACACCTTCAGCATTGTCAGAAACGTCGGCACCCTCAGCACCTTCAGTACCTTCAACACCGTCAGCACCCTCAGCACCTTCAACACCTTCAGCACCGTCAGCAACGTCAGCACCCTCAGCACCTTCAGCACCTTCAACACCTTCAGCATCGTCAGCAACGTCAGCACCTTCAACACCTTCAGCACCGTCAGCAACGTCAGCACCCTCAGCACCTTCAGCACCTTCAACACCTTCAGCATCGTCAGCAACGTCAGCACCTTCAGCATCGACAGCACCCTCATCACCCCTACTTCCTGTGGCTATGTCTGTAGTAATCAATTTGTGTTGACAAATAGAGTTATTGCTGCAGTATTCCAGTTTTGTAACTCATGTGCTCTATCAAAGGATATTTCTTCACAGAGACTCTTGGTCTTGGATTTTGATTTGTTTTAATTTCAGCCAAGGGAAAGGATTTAATATAAAAACATAATGATCAGCTAAAATCTTAGCGGAAATCAAACACTGCTGTGGATCAGCAAAACGCGTACCTCAAGGCACAGCGTTGTGTGTGTGTGTGTCTGTGTCTCTGTGTGTGTGTGTGAATGAGTATCTCAAGGCACATTAACGCTGCCTGAATAAGAGATCTTTTTTTTTATACCTGCAAACCTTCAAAACTTCTCCAACCCTCTCGCGTTGTCCTCAGTGAATACTATAAATACCAATGTAGATTCTTTATAATATTTAAATTATTTTTTATTTTTTTATGGAGCACGGAGAAACAATCTAAACCAAAAACCGTGGAAAGATGGCAGTATTCGCGCAAAACTGAAAGTGCAAAACATTGAATTTAACCATGACAAGGTGACTGGGAATATGACTACAGGCCAGTTATTCCCTCTGTAAGAGAATCAAACAGGTCAGTTATTCCCTCCGTAAGGGAATCAAACAGGTCAGTTATTCCCTCCGTAAGAGAATCAAACAGGTCAGTTATTCCCTCCGTAAGAGAATCAAACAGGTCAGTTATTCCCTCCGTAAGAGAATCAAACAGGCCAGTTATTCCCTCCGTAAGGGAATCAAACAGGTCAGTTATTCCCTCCGTAAGAGAATCAAACAGGCCAGTTATTCCCTCCGTAAGGGAATCAAACAGGTCAGTTATTCCCTCCGTAAGGGAATCAAACAGGCCAGTTATTCCCTCCGTAAGAGAATCAAACAGGCCAGTTATTCCCTCCGTAAGGGAATCAAACAGGTCAGTTATTCCCTCCGTAAGGGAATCAAACAGGCCAGTTATTCCCTCCGTAAGGGAATCAAAAAGGCCAGTTATTCCCTCCGTAGGCCCTCACTGGTCGCCAAACCCACTGGCTCCAGGTCACCTATAAGTCTTTGCTATGTAAAGCCCTGCCTTATCTCAGTTTACTGGTAACCATAGCAACACCCCCCCGTAGCACGCGCTCCAGCAAGTATATTGCGCTGGTCACCCCCAAAGCCAACACTTCCTTTGGCCGCATTTCCTTCTAGTTCTCTAATGCCAATGACTGGAACAAGTGGCAAAAATCTCGGAAGCTGGAGTCTTATACATCCCTCTCTAACTTCAAGTATCAGCTGTCTGAGCAGCTCACCAATCACTGTACCTGTACACAGCCCATCTGTAAATAGTACACCCGACTACCTCATCCCCATGTTGTTACTTACCCTCTTGCTCTTTTGCACCCCAGTATCCCTGCTTGCACATCATCATCTGTACATCTATCATTCCAGTATTAAAGCTAAATTGTAATTATTTTTGCCTCTGGGGCCTATTTATTGCCTACCTCCCTACTCTTCTACATTTCCTCACACTGTACATAGATGATTCTATTTTTATTTTATTTTGTGTTATTGACTGTACATTTGTTGATGTGTAACCCTGTGTTGTTTTTGTCGCACTGTTTTGCTTTATTTTGGCCAGGTCACAGTTGTAAATGAGAACTTGTTCTCAACTGGCCTACCTGGTTAAATAAAGGTGAAATAATAAAGTAAAATAAAATATTCAATGAATTGGATATGATTTGGGAAGGCACACACCTGTCCATATAAGGTTCCACAGTTGACAGTGCATGTCAGAGCAGAAACCATGCCATGAGGTTGAGGGAATTGTCCTTAGAGTTCCGAGACAGGATTGTGTCGATTCACAGATCTGGTGAAGGGTACCAAAACATTTATGCAGCATTGAAGGTCCCCAAGAACACAGTGGCCTCCATCATTCTTAAATGTCCGAAGTTTTGAACCACCAAGACTCTGCCTAGAGATCGCCACCTGGCCAACTGAGCAATTGGGGGAGAAGGGCTTTGGTCAGGGAGGTGGCCAAGTATACGATGGTCACTCTGACAGAGCTCCAGAGTGCCTCTTTGAAGATAGGAGAACCTTCCAGAATGACAACCATCTCTGCAGCACTCCACCAATTAGACCTTTATGGTAGAGTGGCCAGATGGAAGCTACTCCTCAAGAAAAGGCACATAACAGCCCACTTGGAGTTTGCAAAAAATGCACCAAAAGGACTCTCAGACAATGAGAAAAAAAATCTCTAGCCTGATGAAGCCAATATTTAAAGATTTGGCCTGAATGCCAACCATCAAGTCTGGAGGAAACCTGGCACCATCCCTAAGGTGAAACATGGTGGTGTTTTTACTGCAGCACAGACTGGGAGACTAGTCAGGATCGATGGAATGAGGAACAGAGCAAAGTACAGGGAGATCCATGATGAAAACCTGCTCCAGAGCTCTCAGGACCTCAGACTGGGGCAAAGGTTCACTTTACAACTGGATTCTAAGCACACAGCCAAGACATCACAGGAGAGGCTTCGGGCCAAGTCTCTGAATGTCCTTAAGTGGCCCAGCCAGAGCCAGGACTTGAACCCGATCGAACATCTCTGGAGAGACATGAAAATAGATGTGCAGCGACACTCGCCATCCAACCTGACAGAGCTTGAGAGGATCTGCAGGGAAGAATGGGAAAAACTCCCCAAATACAGGTGTGCCTAGTTAGTAGCGTCATACACAAGATTACCCTGCAATTGCTGGCAAGGGTGCTTCAACAAAGTACTGAGTAAATGGTCTGAATAATTTCTATTTATTTATACATTTGCAAAAAGTTCTAAAAAACTGTTTTTGCTTTGACGTTATAGGGTATTGTCTGTAGATTGTTGAGGGAAAAAACTATGTATTCAATTTGAGAATAAGGCAATGGTGTGCAAAAAAAGTAATGTGGTCTGAATACTTTCCAAAATGCACTTTATATACTCCGGACTCCAGCTCTTCCTAATTTTTCTATATTTATTAACCCTCCTGTTGTGTTCGTTTCATGTTAATTAATTATGTGTTACCGGTCCAAAATGACCGCCCCCATTATAGCTGATTATAAATCCATAACAATACACATATTATCATCTAATGTTGTGTTAGATCTTTTTATCAACTTAAGTTCTTGTGAACATTACAAGTTTTGAACTTCTATTTGCTATTTTTGGCCTGTAGGCCTCGTTGACCTGAGCTCATACAACTCATTTTTGAGTAAAAAGCCTAATGTATGGATTATTATTATAACAAATACTCAGATGAAACATATTGTGCTTTTTTATTATAGACTCCTACACTGTTAGTTTCCAGGCCTCTCTCTCCTCCTCAACAGTATCATGACAAAATACAGTATATGATCAAGAGCCTCACATACTGTATAACATTTGGTCATTGTGCTGCCACAGAATGAATTGTGAGCAAGGCCTCAAAAAAGCTTTATATACCAGAGCTGCGAGAACAGTTCTATGTATTATTGAAACAATGTTGCGATTGTTTGTGAGAATGCCAACAGGTGTGGTTCCCGTGGGGGAAAGATTATATTGGGGAAAGGTTCCCGTGGGGTTTAAATTCGAAGTCAAGAAGGGGAGTGAGGTGTGTGTGTGTGTGTGTGTGTGTGTGTGTGTGTGTGTGTGTGTGTGTGTGTGTGTGTGTGTGTGTGTGTGTGTGTGTGTGTGTGTGTGTGTGTGTGTGTGCGTGTGCGTGTGCGTGTGTCATTATGTTATTTATAAGTCCTTAGCCCAAATTCACAAAAATTAAGAAGCTTCTTAAGTTTAAGAAAAAATACAATTAACAAGATTGTCCTTAACCACAATACAGAAACTTTCAGGTGAAGTTTGTGAATTAAACATGTTCAACTACTTTTATGAGATTTGTCTCTCACAGCCCCGAGTTTAGACAAGGGTTTAGCTATCTAGGAATTAATAACATTTCCAAGAAGAAATCCAATAACTTAATTACATTTTTTGCTTAAGGGGAGACACAAGAAATAAAGTTCAAACGTTTCCAATAACCATTTTGAGGAATAAGTCTATAGTACAGGAAAATATGGCAGTTAATAAGAAAGCTATTCTTAAAAACCTCTTAAGGATCCGCCCATTTCCCCCCCCAATTTTCACCTAAAATGACATACCAAATCTAGCTGCCTGTAACTCAGCCCTGAAACAAGGATATGCATATTCTTGGTGCCATTTGAAAGGAAATGTGAAAGGAATGTAGGAGAATTTAACACAATAGATCTGGTAAAAAATAATACAAAGAAGAAACCAAACTTTCACTTGTGTTTCTTTTGTACCATCATCTTTGAAATGCGAGAGAAAGGCCATAATGTATTATTCCAGCCCATCTGCAATTTTGAATTTGGCCACTCGGTGGCATCAGTGCATGTGCAAAGTTTTAGACTGATCCAATGAACCATTGCATTTCTGTTAAAAAATGTGTATCAAGACTGCCCAAATATGCTTAATTTGTTTATTAATAACATTTCATGTTTAGACCTGTGCACTCTCCTCAAACAATAACATGGTATTCTTTCACTGTAATAGCTACTGTAAATTGGACAGTGCAGTTATATCAACAAGAATTTAAGCTTTCTGCCAATATCGGATATGTCTACGATACTAATTTTCTTGTTACTTGCAGCCTCATGTTAATTGCATTAGCTCATGTTGTTAACTCAACCGTCCGTGGATGGGACACCGATACCAAAGACGTTTTAACTTGATATTGGGGTTTGTTAATCCAGACCCTGGTAAAATGAATATCCATATAACTTCATATTATGCACTTTGAATAATTACATTGAGTAGATGTCTACAAAAATGAATGCTTAAACATGGTGATAATATGGTCTCCTCTGTTTGAATTTACCAAAAAAGTCCCACATTTTGAATGACTATCATATATCAGGGCAAAACTAACCAGTCCTGAACGACAGACTGCTTCAAGAAGTTTCTCTACCTGTAGTCTGACATGGTTGAATGAAGTTGTTTGTCTTTAGGTGCGTAATTTAACCCTGACATCTGGCTGTGTCAACAGTGGGCTTCTGACAGTGGGAGCACACTCAATGAGATGCCTCAGAGGCAGAAGACACCTACTACACACTGCAGAGGTGTGTGTATGTGTGTACTTGTCTAGTGTGTGTGTGCTTGCGAGTGTTTTTGTGTGTGTGCATTTGTGAGTGTCTATGGGTGTGTATGAACACAGGGGCATCCTCTTTTGAAGTGTGTTTACTGCAGTGGAGCATGCTGGGAACACTGTGCTGGCAATCTATGACACCACTGACACCTGGCATGTAACACACTGACTAGAACTCCATCTTCAAGCCTCCCACAGTGCTGCCCTTTCTAACCTTCACAGGGCCCTGGTTGATGATACTCTGCCCCCATTGGCTTCTGACAGCTTTCTATCTCTCCCTACTTTCAACCTGCTCTCTGTTGTCTCTGAGTTTGTCAACATATTGTTTCGAGTGATGAGTGCTGCATCAGATGACGTGACCTCCACAATCCTACCTCTACCCAATTGAGACGGTTTGTGATGAGTTGGACCGCAGAGTGAATAAAAAACAGCCAACAAGTGCTCAGCATATGTGGGACCTCCTTTAAGACTGTTGGAAAACATTCCAGATGAAGCTGAGTTGAGAGTGTGCAAAGCTGTCATCAAAGCATAGGGTGGCTACTTTGAAGAATATCAAATATAAATATATTTGGATTTGTTTAACACTTTTGGTTACTACATGATTCCATATGTGCTATTTTATAGTTTTATGTCATCACTATTATTCTAGGAATTAGAAAAAAGAAAGAAAAACCTTGGAATGAGTAGGTGTGTCCAGACTTTTGACTGGTACTGTATGTTGGTACTTTTTTTTTACTAGTACAAGTATTTGACCGTAAATATTAACCTCTCTTAGGTAGGGGGCAGTATTTTGAAATCGGATGAAAAGCATGCCCAAAGTAAACTATGCATATATGCATATAATTAGACGTAGATTGGATAGAAAACACTCTACCGTTTCTAAAACTGTTAAAACAGAACTTATATGGCAGGCGAAACCCCGAAGACAAACCACCCCCCCCAAAAAAAAAAATTAAGCAGTCTTTTGAAAGAGTTTCAGCCTGGTTTTTGGAGAAATGAGCCAGAAATTGTGGTTTTTCTAGGTGGCTCCCATTTTGGCTGTAGTGTTTCCAAGGGAGCGCATTCTTTGGTATTTTTCTCCGGTAAAGACAATAACAATTCTCCGTCTTAAAATTGATCATTTATTTATGTATTAGGGTATCTTAGGTTTGATTATAAACGTTGTTTGACTTTTTTTGAAAAGTTTATTAGTAACGTTTGGGATTCATTTTGTTGGAGGGACACTGGTTGGATAATTGACTGAAGCTCGCCAGCTAAACTGAGTTTTTATGGATATAAGGAAGGACATTATCGAACAAAAGGATCATTTGTGATGTAACTGGGACCTTTTGGAGTGCCAGCAGAAGAAGATCATCAAAGGTAAGGCATTTTTTAGATCGCTATTTCTGACTTTTGTTTCACACCTGCCTGGTTGAAATATGTTTTTCATGTGTTTGTAGGTGGGGCGCTGTCCTCAGATAATCGCATGTTTTGCTTTCGCCGTAAAGCATTTATTTAATCTGACACAGCGGCTAGATTAACAAGAAGTTAAGCTTTATTTTGATGTATTACACTTGTGATTTTATAAAAGTTAAAAAGTTATAATACTGTAGTTTGAATTTTGCAATTTCACTGGTTGTTGGTCAGGTGGCACACTACCGTCCCACCTGCCCATAAGAGGTTTTAAGAAAGTCTCAAGGTTCTGCTCTCCTGAGTTAGAATAACACATGATAAACTGTAGACAACACAAGAGTTGTTTCATCCATATTATTCCATAGCCGTCTATTTTTAACACCATAAACCAATGCTGGCACTAAGATCGCACTCAATGAGCTGTATAGGGTCATAAGAGGCAAAAAAAAGTCTAAATCACATTTTCTTAACACACAGAGACGCATACAAAGCTCTCCCTCACTCTCCATTTTGGGAATCTGACCATATCTCTATCCTCCTTATTTCTGCTTACAAGCAAAAACTTAACCATCATCCGAGGGCATTGAGGAGTTTACCAGATCAGTCATTGGCTTCATTAATAAGCACATTGGTGATGTTGTGCCGACTGTGACCTTACATATACATCCCAGCCAGAAGCAATGTATTACAGACCACATCCTCTTTCAATGAGCGGGTCAATAATCCGGACACTTATAAGAAATCCCGCTACGCCCTCCGACCAACCTTCAAACAGGCAATGTGTCAAAACAGGACCAAGATAGAATCCTACCACAATTCCACCGAGTCTTTGCCCTTAGCGAGTTCATGAAGAAACTTTGCCTTGACAGGAACCTCAGGCTGAAGTGACACTGCAAAACTGCAATGCAGTGCCTTAGACCGCTGTGCCACTCAGGAGGCTAATCAACCAGCGCTTTTAAAAAGAAATGGGATTCACCCTAACCACAGGGGTTCCAGGATTATTTACAACAATATCGCAAACCGTTTTAGAGACTGACGGACAGGGTCTGGTAGTTCTCCAGTCCCAGTAACATCAAACTGTTTTAGAGACTGACGGACAGGGTCTGGTAGTGCTCCAGTCCCAGTAACATCAAACCGTTTTAGAGACTGACGGACAGGGTCTGGTAGTTCTCCAGTCCCAGTAACATCAAACTGTTTTAGAGACTGACGGACAGGGTCTGGTAGTGCTCCAGTCCCAGTAACATCAAACCGTTTTAGAGACTGACGGACAGGGTCTGGTAGTTCTCCAGTCCCAGTAACATCAAACTGTTTTAGAGACTGACGGACAGGGTCTGGTAGTTCTCCAGTCCCAGTAACATCAAACCGTTTTAGAGACTGACGGACAGGGTCTGGTAGTTCTCCAGTCCCAGTAACATCAAACTGTTTTAGAGACTGACGGACAGGGTCTGGTAGTGCTCCAGTCCCAGCAACATCAAACTGTTTTAGAGACTGACGGACAGGGTCTGGTAGTACTCCAGACCCAGCAACATCAAACTGTTTTAGAGACTGACGGACAGGGTCTGGTAGTGCTCCAGAACCAGCAACATCAAACCGTTTTAGAGACTGACGGACAGGGTCTGGTAGTGCTCCAGAACCAGCAACATCAAACTGTTTTAGAGACTGACGGACAGGGTCTGGTAGTGCTCCAGAACCAGCAACATCAAACCGTTTTAGAGACTGACGGACAGGGTCTGGTAGTGCTCCAGAACCAGCAACATCAAACCGTTTTAGAGACTGGCGGACAGGGTCTGGTAGTACTCCAGACCCAGCAACATCAAACTGTTTTAGAGACTGACGGACAGGGTCTGGTAGTGCTCCAGAACCAGCAACATCAAACCGTTTTAGAGACTGGCGGACAGGGTCTGGTAGTACTCCAGACCCAGCAACATCAAACTGTTTTAGAGACTGACGGACAGGGTCTGGTAGTGCTCCAGAACCAGCAACATCAAACTGTTTTAGAGACTGACGGACAGGGTCTGGTAGTTCTCCAGACCCAGCAACATCAAACTGTTTTAGAGACTGACGGACAGGGTCTGGTAGTTCTCCAGACCCAGCAACATCAAACTGTTTTAGAGACTGACGGTCAGGGTCTGGTAGTTCTCCAGACCCAGCAACATCAAACTGTTTTAGAGACTGACGGTCAGGGTCTGGTAGTTCTCCAGACCCAGCAACATCAAACTGTTTTAGAGACTGACGGACAGGGTCTGGTAGTTCTCCAGACCCAGCAACATCAAACTGTTTTAGAGACTGACGGTCAGGGTCTGGTAGTTCTCCAGACCCAGCAACATCAAACTGTTTTAGAGACTGACGGTCAGGGTCTGGTAGTGCTCCAGTCCCAGCAACATCAAACTGTTTTAGAGACTGACAAACAGGGTCTGGTAGTGCTCCAGTCCCAGAAACATCAAACTGTTTTAGAGACTGACGGACAGGGTCTGGTAGTGCTCCAGACCCAGCAACATCAAACTGTTTTAGAGACTGACGGTCAGGGTCTGGTACTGATCCAGACCCAGCAACATCAAACTGTTTTAGAGACTGACGGACAGGGTCTGGTACTGATCCAGACCCAGCAACATCAAACTGTTTTAGAGACTGACGGACAGGGTCTGGTACTGATCCAGACCCAGCAACATCAAACTGTTTTAGAGACTGACGGTCAGGGTCTGGTACTGATCCAGACCCAGCAACATCAAACTGTTTTAGAGACTGACAGACAGGGTCTGGTAGTGCTCCAGACCCAGCAACATTAAACTGTTTTAGAGACTGACAGAAAGGGTCTGGTAGTGCTCCAGTCCCAGCAACATCAAACTGTTTTAGAGACTGACAGACAGGGTCTGGTAGTGCTCCAGTCCCAGCAACATCAAACTGTTTTAGAGACTGACAGACAGGGTCTGGTACTGATCCAGACCCAGCAACTTCAAACTGTTTTAGAGACTGACGGTCAGGGTCTGGTAGTGCTCTAGTTGTCCTTGTCCGAATAAGCAACAGAGAACTTGGTAACCATATCAACTCCTGTAGAAATGGCAATATGTTTATTGTGAGTAAACCTAATTCATGCTCCTTTATCTCCACCTTCTAGGTAGTTTATAGAAACTCTTATCTCCTACCTTTCTGACAGACTGGAGACTGTCAGAAAACATGGTCGTAACGTTGGTATTCCATTGGTTACCTTGAGGCAGATTCCCCAGGGGAAGAGTGGCCCACACATTAAATATGGCGCTTTTAAATGTTAAAGCAGTCCGTAAGTAAAACCTTTCTCACGAATGACCTCATTACTGAGCGCAAAGTTGATTGCATGTTTCTCACTGAAACATGGCTGTAATCAGACTGTAGTGCAGCTCTTATTGAAGCCTCCCCCTGAACTACAGCTTTTTATACTCTATCAGAAAAGAGGAAAAGGGTGATGGGACAGCCTCTATTTTTACTAATACGATCAGCTGTAAGGACATTTTGTTTGGCGACGTTGAGTCTTTTGAGCATCATGCCATACTGTTTAAATGTCAGCCACTAGTGCTGCCCATCACCCTGTATAGACAACCAACGTACTCGCCCACTTTTTTACTGATTCATCTGAAGTACTGTCTATAGTCCTTGAGAAATAAAATGAAATTGTTGTGTTGGGCGATTTTAATATTCATGCTGACAAAGATTGACTTCAAGGCCTTTGAATTTATGAATATTTTGAGCTCTTTGGACTTTCTCCAACATGTTATTGGGCCCACCCATAACCACAGCTATACTCTGGATCTGGTTATCACCAAGAGGCTTTATATTGATATATTCTCTGTTGATGTTGCTTTATCTGATCACCACTGTGTATTTTGTACTATCTTGTTGCCCATAGCACAGTGTAATACTGAACACATTATTAAGAAACACTATCTTACCTCTGAAGTTGCTACAGATTTTATTGAGTGTGTGAACAATATTCCACCACCTATTCTGCCTTCCTCCTGTGATGATTCTGTTGATACATTTAATAGAAAATTGAGGGCAACCATTGATTCCACATCTGCAGTGAAGTTGAAAAAGGTCACATCCACTTAGAAAGCCCCTTGGATGAGTGAGGAAACAAATCAATTAAATAGAAATGGCAGAAAGGCAGAGCGGAAGGGGACAAGGTCAAAGTTGTCCATTATGATATTCTTTGAGAGAAACTTGGCATATATAACAATGTAATTAGAAATGCCAGATGGGACATTTTTCCTAACTTGATCTGTCACACCCTGATCAGTTTCACCTGTCCTCGTTATTGTCTCAACGCCCTCCAGGTGTTGCTTGTTTTCCCCAGTGTATTTATCCCTGTGTTTCCTGTCTCTCTGTACCAGTGTATTTATCCCTGTGTTTCCTGTCTCTCTGTACCAGTGTATTTATCCCTGTGTTTCCTGTCTCTCTGTACCAGTGTATTTATCCCTGTGTTTCCTGTCTCTCTGTACCAGTGTATTTATCCCTGTGTTTCCTGTCTCTCTGTACCAGTGTATTTATCCCTGTGTATCCTGTCTCTCTGTACCAGTCGTTTATCCCTGTGTATCCTGTCGCTCTGTACAAGTGTATTTATCCCTGTGTTTCCTGTCTCTCTGTGCCAGTGTATTTATCCCTGTGTATCCTGTCTCTCTGTACCAGTGTATTTATCCTTGTGTATCCTGTCTCTCTACCAGTGTATTTATCCATGTGTATCCTGTCTCTTTGTACTAGTGTATTTATCCCTGTGTTAAATGTCTCTCTGTAACAGTGTATTTATCCCTGTGTTTCCTGTCTCTCTGTACCAGTGTATTTATCCCTGTGTTTCCTGTCTCTCTGTACCAGTGTATTTATCCCTGTGTATCCTGTCTCTCTGTACCAGTGTATTTATCCCTGTGTGTCCTGTCTCTCTTTACCAGTGTATTTATCCCTGTGTGTCCTGTCTCTCTTTACCAGTGTATTTATCCATGTGTTTCCTGTCTCTCTGTGCCAGTACGTCTTGTATGTTAGTGAAGTCAACCAGCGTGTTTTTGCCGTAAAACTTTTGCTATTCCCTTTTTGATAGTCCTCCCAGTTTTGATCCCTGCCTGACGCTGGACTACTTTCCCACCTGCCTGATCATCTTGCCCTGACCTTGACTCTGCCTGCCCTGACCTTGACTCTGCCTGTCCTGACCTTGACTCTGCCTGCCCTGACCTTGACTCTGCCTGTCCTGACCTTGACTCTGCCTGTCCTGACCTTGACTCTGCCTGCCCTGACCTTGACTCTGCCTGTCCTGACCTTGACTCTGCCTGCCCTGACCTTGACTCTGCCTGCCCTGACCTTGACTCTGCCTGCCCTGACCTTGACTCTGCCTGTCCTGACCTTGACTCTGCCTGTCCTGACCTTGACTCTGCCTGCCCTGACCTTGACTCTGCCTGTCCTGACCTTGACTCTGCCTGCCCTGACCTTGACTCTGCCTGTCCTGACCTTGACTCTGCCTGTCCTGACCTTGACTCTGCCTGTCCTGACCTTGACTCTGCCTGTCCTGACCTTGACTCTGCCTGCCCTGACCTTGACTCTGCCTGTCCTGACCTTGACTCTGCCTGCCCTGACCTTGACTCTGCCTGCCCTGACCTTGACTCTGCCTGTCCTGACCTTGACTCTGCCTGCCCTGACCTTGACTCTGCCTGTCCTGACCTTGACTCTGCCTGTCCTGTCCTTGACTCTGCCTGCCCTGACCTTGACTCTGCCTGCCCTGACCTTGACTCTGCCTGTCCTGACCTTGACTCTGCCTGCCCTGACCTTGACTCTGCCTGTCCTGACCTTGACTCTGCCTGTCCTGACCTTGACTCTGCCTGCCCTGACCGTGACTCTGCCTGTCCTGACCTTGACTCTGCCTGCCCTGACCTTGACTCTGCCTGTCCTGACCTTGACTCTGCCTGCCCTGACCTTGACTCTGCCTGTCCTGACCTTGACTCTGCCTGCCCTTCGGTACCTCCTGTACTATGAACTGGTTTTGATCCTTTTGCCTGTCGAGGACCATTCTCTTGTAAGACTCCAACCATCTGCCTCCTGTGTCTGCATCTGGGTCTCGTATTGTGTCATGATATAATCACAAATAATCAGAAAAAATTGAGAGTGCTCTTCTCGAACATTGATGACGTGATAAACAATTTGTAAGTCGCTCTGGATAAGAGCGTCTGCTAAATGACTTAAATGTAAATGTAATAAATCCTATCCCCGCAAACCTTTGAATTTTCCTCCGCATTTAAATGCGATGAGTTTTGCTGCATGTTTCAGAGATACTCAGCCTAATGTTGGTTGTCAGTCAACTAAGATCTGATGAGAAGTTTGATATGTGCCCTATCCTACCACGCAAAGATATTATGGATTTATTTTCCCTAGTTGATACAAACATACACAGGAAAATGATATCACAACGTAAGCCTTCTACCTGCCTTCTCGATCCTTCCCCACCCCCTTCTTCAGAATAGTTTTTAATGGCACATCTGAAGAAGTGCAAGCTATTGTTAATCACTCCCTGTTCACAGGAACTTTCCCAACAGCACCGAAAACTGCTATGGTGAAACCCCTTCTGAAGAAAAGTCATCTAGATTATTGAGCTTTTAGCAATGATTAGCCAATCTCCAACTTCCGTTCAAAACTCTGGAGACATTGGTGTTCAAACAGCTAAATTATTTTTGAAGTGCAAACTCAATTTTTGAAAAATTCCAATGTAGTTTCCTTGCCCTACACAACACAGACAGCCTTAGTTAAAGTGATACATGGTCTTAGAGCCAACACAGATGCCGTACAGTTCTGTCCTTGTATTCTTCACTTTAAGTGCTGCATTCAACACTGTTGACCATGATGTTCTTCTGGAAAGACTGGAGAGGTGGGTTAGCCTTTCTGGTGCACTTCTAAATTGGTGTAGGGCCTATTTCACCAGTCAAGAGTTGTGTCACCCTTGGTGAAAATACATATAAAATGTGGCATTTACACAAGGTTTTGATTTTTGGTTCATTACTGTTCAGTTTATATATGCTGACAATGCCTTGGCAGCGTTATCAGAAAGCACACCATTGATTTTCACTGCTACGCAGACGATACACAACTTTGTATTTCTGTGGCACGAGAGGATTTTAGCTCTACGGATAAATTATTAGGCTGTATTAGTGATTTAAATACTTGGATGGCTCACAACTTTCTCTAGGTAAGACAATATGAAGGTACTTATTGTTGGAGCCAAAGCAGAGAGAGAGAATTTGAATTCATTTTAATTTACACCAGGTATAAAAAAACTAGCTGTTATTTTATATTTTGAATTATATTTCAAATCACACATTAGAAATGTGAACAAAATAGCTTTCTACCAACCGAGGAACATTGCCAAGTTGCGGCCGTTTCTCTCTCAGGCTGATACAGAGAGACTCATCCATGCTTTTATTACAAGCAGGCTTGACTACTGTAATACTCTCATGTCTGGTCTACCCAAGAAAGCTATTGGTCAACTGCAAAACATATAGAATTCTGCAGCACATGTACTGACCAAGAACAGACAGAGAGCACACATTACACCAGTATTAAAGTCTCTTCAGTGGCTGCCTGTGAGTTTTACAATTCATTTTAAGGTTCTTCTATTGGTTTGTAAATCAATCCACAGTTTTGCACCCCAATACAAATCAAATCAAATTTTATTTGTCACATACACATGGCGAGTGTAGCGAAATGCTTGTGCTTCCAGTTCCGACAATGCAGTAATAACCAACAAGTAATCTAACTAACAATTCCAAAACTAATTTCTCATACACAGTGTAAGGGGATAAAGAATATGTACATAAAGATATGAATGAGTGATGGTGCAGAGCAGCATAGGCAAGATACAGTAGATGGTATCGAGTAATGTATATACATATGAGATGAGTATGTAAACAAAGTGGCATAGTTAAAGTGGCTAGTGATACATGTATTACATAAGGATGCAGTCGATGATATAGAGTACAGTATATACGTATGCATATGAGATGAATAATGTAGGGTAAGTAACATTATATAAGGTAGCATTGTTTAAAGTGGCTAGTGATATATTTTACATAATTTCCCATCAATTCCCATTATTAAAGTGGCTGGAGTTGAGTCAGTGTGTTGGCAGCAGCCACTCAATGTTAGTGGTTGCTGTTTAACAGTCTGATGGCCTTGAGATAGAAGCTGTTTTTCAGTCTCTCGGTCCCAGCTTTGATGCACCTGTACTGACCTCGCCTTCTGGATGATAGCGGGGTGAACAGGCAGTGGCTCGGGTGGGTGTTGCCCTTGATGATCTTTGTGGCCTTCCTGTAACATCGGGTGGTGTAGGTGTCCTGGAGGGCAGGTTGTTTGCCCCCGTTGATACGTTGTGCAGACCTCACTACCCTCTGGAGAGCATTACGGTTGTGGGCGGAGCAGTTGCCATACCAGGCAGTGATACAGCCCGCCAGGATGCTCTCGATTGTGCATCTGTAGAAGTTTGTGAGTGCTTTTGGTGACAAGCCAAATTTCTTCAGGCTCCTGAGGTTGAAGAGGCGCTGCTGCGCCTTCTTCACAATGCTGTCTGTGTGAGTGGACCAATTCAGTTTGTCTATGATGTGTATGCCGAGGAACTTAAAACTTACTACCCTCTCCACTACTGTTCCATCGATGTGGATAGGGGGGTGTTCCCTCTGCTGTTTCCTGAAGTCCACAATCATCTCCTTAGTTTTGTGGACGTTGAGTGTGAGGACATTGTCCTGACACCAAACTCAGAGGGCCCTCACCTCCTCCCTGTAGGCCGTCTCGTCGTTGTTGGTAATCAAGCCTACCACTGTTGTGTCGTCCCGCAAACTTGATGATTGAGTTGGAGGCGTGCGTTGCCGCGCAGTCGTGGGTGAACAGGGACTAGAGGAGAGGGCTCAGAACGCACCCTTGTGGGGCCCCAGTGTTGAGGATCAGCGGGGTGGAGATGTTGTTGCCTACCCTCACCACCTGGGGGCGGCCCGTCAGGAAGTCCAGTACCCAGTTGCACAGGGTGGGGTTGAGACCCAGGGTCTCGAGCTTGATGACGAGCTTGGAGGGTACTATGGTGTTAAATGCCGAGCTGTAGTCGATGAACAGCATTCTCACATAGGTATTCCTCTTGTCCAGATGGGTTAGGGCAGTGTGCAGTGTGGTTGAGATTGCATCGTCTGTGGACCTATTTGGGAGGTAAGCAAATTGGAGTGGGTCTAGGGTGTCAGGTAGGGTGGAGGTGATATGGTCCTTGACTAGTCTCTCAAAGCACTTCATGATGACGGAAGTGAGTGCTACGGGGCGGTAGTTGTTTAGCTCAGTTACCTTAGCTTTCTTGGGAACAGGAACAATGGTGGTCCTCTTGAAGCATGTGGAAACAGCAGACTGGTATAGGGATTGATTGAATATGTCCGTAAACACACCAGCCAGCAGGTCTGCGCATGCTCTGAGGATGCGGCTGGGGATGCCATCTGGGCCACAGCCTTGCGAGGGTTAACATGTTTAAATGTTTTACCCACCTCGGCTGCAGTGAAGGAGAGACCGCATGTTTCCGTTGCAGGCCGTGTCAGTGGCACTGTATTGTCCTCAAAGCGGGCAAAAAAGTTATGTAGTCTGCCTGGGAGCAAGACATCCTGGTTCGTGACTGAGCTGGATTTATTCTTATAGTCCGTGATTGACTGTAGACCCTGCCACATACCTCTTGTGTCTGAGCCGTTGAATTGAGATTCTACTTTGTCTCTATACTGACGCTTAGCTTGTTTGATAGCCTTACGGAGGGAATAGCTGCACTGTTTGTATTCAGTCATATTACCAGTCACCTTGCCCTGATTGAAAGCAATGGTTCGCGCTTTCAGTTTCACGCGAATGCTGCCATCAATCCACGGTTTCTGGTTAGCACATGTTTTAATCGTTGCTATGGGAACGACATCTTCAACGCACGTTCTAATGAACTCGCACACCGAATCAGTGTATTCGTCAATGTTGTTGCCTGACGCAATACAAAACATGTCCCAGTCCACATGATGGAAGCAGTCTTGGAGTGTGGAATCAGCTTGGTCGGACCAGCGTTGGACAGACCTCAGCGTGCGAGCGTCTTGTTTCAGTTTCTGTCTGTAGGCAGGGATCAGCAAAATGGAGTCATGGTCAGCTTTTCCGAAAGGGGACGGGGCAGGGCCTTATATGCGTCGCGGAAGTTAGAATAACAGTGATCCAAGGTTTTGCCAGCCCTGGTGGCACAATCGATATACTGATACATTTTAGGGAGTCTTGTTTTCAGATTAGCCTTGTTAAAATCCCCAGCTACAATGAATGCAGCCTCAGGATGTATGGATTCCAGTTTGCAAAGAGTCAAATAAAGTCACACACTTTTAAATTTTGTACCCAGTAGGTCCCTCAAGTCCTCTTTCACTGGCCTTTTAACAATCCCAAAAGCCCAGGACCAAGAGGCATGGAGACACAGCCTTTAGTTATTATGCCTCCAGCCTTTGGAAAAACCTGCCAGAGAACCTGAGTGGGACCAAGAGGCATGGACAGACAGCCTTTAGTTATTATGACCCCAGCCTCTGGAATAACCTGCCAGAGAACCTGAGGGGGGCCAAGAGGCATGGAGAGACAGCCTTTAGTTACTATGCCCCCAGCCTCTGGAATAGCCTGCCAGAGAACCTGAGGGGGACCAAGAGGCATGGAGAGACAGCCTTTAGTTACTATGCCCCCAGCCTCTGGAACAACCTGCCAGAGAACCTGAGGGGGACCAAGAGGCATGCAGAGACAGCCTTTAGTTACTATGCCCCCAGCCTCTGGAATAGCCTGCCAGAGAACCTGAGGGGGACCAAGAGGCATGGAGAGACAGCCTTTAGTTACTATGCCCCCAGCCTCTGGAACAACCTGCCAGAGAACCTGAGGGGGACCAAGAGGCATGCAGAGACAGCCTTTAGTTACTATGCCCCCAGCCCCTGGAATAGCCTGCCAGAGAACCTGAGGGGGACCAAGAGGCATGGAGAGACTGCCTTTAGTTATTATGTCCCCAGCCTCTGGAACAACCTGCCAGAGAACCTGAGGGGGACCAAGAGGCATGGAGAGACAGCCTTTAGTTATTATGTCCCCAGCCTCTGGAACAACCTGCCAGCGAACCTGAGCGGGACCAAGAGGCATGGAGAAACAGCCTTTAGTTATTATGTCCCCAGCCTCTGGAACAACCTGCCAGAGAACCTGAGGGGCCTCTGGAACAACCTGCCAGAGAACCTGAGGGGGACCAAGACGCATGGAGAGACAGCCTTTAGTTATTAGGACCCCAGCCTCTGGAATAGGTTGCCAGAGAACCTGAGGGGGACCAAGAGACATGCAGAGACAGCCTTTAGTTATTATGACCCCAGCCTCTGGAACAACCTGCCAGAGAACCTGAGGGGGACCAAGAGGCATGCAGAGACAGTCTTTAGTTATTATGCCCCCAGCCTCTGGAACAACCTGCCAGAGAACCTGAGGGGGACCAAGAGGCATGGAGAGACAGCCTTTAGTTATTATGTCCCCAACCTCTGGAACAACCTGCCAGAGAACCTGAGGGGCCTCTGGAACAACCTGCCAGAGAACCTGAGGGGCCTCTGGAACAACCTGCGAGAGAACCTGAGGGGCCTCTGGAACAATCTGCCAGAGAACCTGATGGCATATAAAAGGGATCGTAAAACCTTTTTAGCTTTACTTTCTCTTCGGGTGCTTTTTAGCTGTTCAGTTTGTGTCATTTTGTTTTTTAACTTAAGTAAATAAGTTAATATTTCATATGTTGCCCGTAAAGCACATTGCTCTGCAATCCAGGTCTGAAATGTTCTGTATAAATAAAGGTTTATTTGATTTGAGTATACCAAACATTAGGAACACCTTCCTAATATTGAGTTGCACCCCCGAAGTTGTTGGAGCATGGACTCTACAAGGTGTCAAAAGAATTTGACCGAGATGCTGACGCATGCTGACTCCAATGCTTCGTACAGTTGTGTCAACTTAGCTGGATGTACTTTGGGTGGTGGACCACTCTTGATACACACAGGAAACTCTTGAGCGTGAAAAACCTAGCAGCTTTGCAGTTCTTGACACAAACCAACAAACCTGGCACCTACAACCATACTTTGTTTAAAGGCACTTAGTTTTTTTGTCTTGCCCATTCACCCTTAGGAATGGCACACATACTGTACATACTTGTTGACAACACAAGGGTCAACCTGTCTCCAACCCTTAATTTACACCTATTGAAGGGTATTTAACAGGTGACATCAATAAGGGATCATAGCTTTCACCTGGATTCACCTGGTCACTCTACATAAATGGAAAGAACAGGTGTCGTTAATGTTTGTAGTTCAGTGTAGTTTCATCGGAAAAAATGAAACAGGAAATGATTGGAAGTAGTACTAGGGAAGAAGAGAGTTTTAATGATTTGAGAGGTTTGATCCACCTGTTGTTTGATCTTAAGGTTCCTGTCTCCTGATTATTTGTGTGTTCTTATAAAACCTTTATGATGACTGTTGGTTTTATATGGCTTTAATAAAAGAATAAGGAACCTCAAAGTCTCGCATTGCAGATAAAAGCCAGAGTCTGAAGTATAGGAGTCATATTTGATAGATGAGTGCTTTTTACACAGTGAGATATGAATATATGGATGAACCATGTACTGTATGATCATACTTAGTTTTCTAACTCTGATGCATATCTGTCTAAATGCATTTTGACATTTGCCTAGTTGCAAGAGTGGAATCGGACCAGCACAGGCTAAGTATGCAGCTTAGAGAGAGAAAAGGGAGTGATTTTCCAAGCCAACCTACGGCAAGACATTAGGGACGTGATACAATTGTTTTCCAAATCAAAATAAATCGGTCACCAGAGGTTCTCATATCATCAATTGTGTTGGAGTCAAAAGCCAGCTGTGCAATATTGACTGTATAATTCAATCTTATCTCCGCAGAGTCTATTTAAAAACAATATATTTGAAGAGATGAGGTACGTGGAGAGGAGTCATGCATCGAGTAAGATGTCGCCGACAGATTTGGCAGCTCTGCTTCTAGCTCCTGAGCAACATTGCAGTATTTAGTTTTTTTTGTGTGTGTTATTTGTACATTATTAGCCTAGAACAGTCATTGTCTTATTACATACAGCTGGAAATAACTTCTGGATATCAGAGCGCCAGTAACTTTCTAGTGTTACGACCAGGAATACAACTTTCCCGAATTGGACCCTTTGTTCGTACCCCACAGGGCAATTCAACTGATTCCTGAGGCTGCTCCAAAACACAGCTGTCAGAGAAGAGGTATTCAGAGTGGACTTCGAGTCGGACTCAGGAGACGTGCACTCTATCAACAGCTTCCAAGTATATTACTCGCTAATGTGCAGAGTCTGGATAATAAAATAGACGAGCTCAGGACAAGCATCTCCTTTCAGAGAGACATCCGGTATTGTAACATACTCTGTTCTCGTAAACATGGCTCTCTCGGGATATACTACCGTTTTCCATACAGCCATCTGGGTTCTCAGTACATCGCACAGACAGGAATAAAGAACTCTCTGGGAAGAAAAAAGCCATGTTTCATAATTAACTGCTCATGGTGTGATTGTGATAACATACATCAACTCAAGTCCTTTTGATCACCCAACCTAGAATACCTCACAATCAAAAGCAAACTGTATTCTCAGCCGTGTATATTCCCCCTCAAACAACTACACTGGACTTTATGCAAACTGGAAACCACATATCCTGGACCACTGCTTTTGGGCACCCGAGTGGCGCAGCAGTCTAAGGCACTGCATCTCAGTGTAGTCACTACAGATCCTAGTTCAATTACAGACAGCATCACAACCATGATATGATTGGGAGTGTCATTAGGGTTTGCCCGGGGTAGGCCATCATTGTGAATAATAATGTGTTCATAACCGACAAAAAATTCCTATGGCAAATTTTAGGAAAACACTATTGAAGTTCTACTAACGCATTGACTGTAGTACATTGGACCACTGCAATTCAACTTTTTGGCAGAACTCCCCTTTGGCAGAACTAAATTTTGCTCCTCCCATCTGATAGGCAGAAACTCAAACAGGAAGGGTCTATTCAATGTCTATTCAATGCTGGTCTGACCAATTGGAATCCACGCTTCAAGATTGTTTTGATCATGTGGACTGGGATATATTCCGGGTAGCCTCTGAAAATAACATTGAGGAATACATGGATAAGGTGACTGAGTTCATCAGGAGATGTCGTATCCACTGTGACTATTAACACCTAAACCAGAAGCCCTGGAAAGATGGCAGCATTCGCAAACAACTGAAAGTGCAAACCACCGCATTTAACCATTACAAGGTGACTGGAAATATGACCGAATACAAACAGTGTAGTTGTTCCCTCCGTAAGGCAATCAAACAGGCAAATCGTTAGTAAAGAGACAAGTGGAGTCGCAATTCGACGGCTCAGACACGAGACGGTTGCGACAGGGTCTACAGCAATCACAGACTTCAAAGGGAAAACCAGCCACGACGCGAACACCGACATCTTGCTTCCAGACAAGTTAAACACCTCCTACCAAGGACTGTGGGCTCTCCTTCTGAATGAATGCTGTTCATTGACTATAGCTCAGTCTTCAACACCATAGTAGCCTCCAAGCTCATCATTAAGCTCAGGGCCCTGGGTTTCAACCCCGCCTTGTGCAACTGGGTCATGGAGTTCCTGACAGGCCGCCCCCAGGTGGTGAAGGTAGGAAACAACACCTCCACTAAGCTGATCCTCAACACAGTGGCCCCACAAGGGCGAGTGCTCAGCCCCCTCCTGTCCTCTCTGTTGACTCATTTCTGTGTGACCACTTACACCTCCAACTCAATCTTCAAGTTTGCAGATAACACAACAGTAGTAGGCGTGATTATCAAAACTGACAAGACAGCCTACAGGGAGGAAGTGAGGGCCCTGGGAGAGCGTCGCCAGAAAAATAACCTCTCACTCAACGTCAACAAAACAAAGAAGATGATTGTGGTTGTACAATTAGGGTGTGGAAATATTAGGATTATTTTGCTCTTAGTAGCCTGTCCGGTCACGTTGTACAACATCATTTTCCCTCATGGAAACACTGAGGGTTTCATTTGTAGTTTTTCTTAGAATAAAAACACCATAGTATTATGAAATTAATTAAGCCACATTTATTAAAATCAATCCCATACACTATGTTCTTCCAAAAAAGTTTTTAAATTCTCTAGTACAGGTAATATTTAAAAAAAAAGCCCTCTGCTGGTCAAACTAGCACTAACTAGCATTAATGTCAACCGTGGCTGACACTTAAATAACGTGCCGTATAATTCTGCAGCAGTCTGCAAGGTGTGCTGCAATGTGCTGCATAGTTTACAGGAATAACCACTGTACATGATTTAGGGGACACAGTGAACAGTTTGGAGTTGTGGCCAATATAATGTTAAAAAATCCCCTTGGTGTAGAACAAACTTAAAATGTATTTGTTGATGGTTCGTATTACGGGATGCCAAGGTCATATTTGTGTATATTCTGTTCCAATTAAAGGCTTGCTCAGATTCACTTAGATTCCCTTAAAGAAGGAGAGGACCAAAGTGCAGCGTCGTTAGTGTTCATCTTATTTAATAATAATCCAAACTGAACACTTCAAATTACAAAACATCAAAGTGAAAACCGAAACAGTTCTGTCTGGTGCAGACACACAAAGACTGAAAATAACCGCCCACAAAACACAATTGAAAACAGGCTACCTAAATATGGTTCTCAATCAGGGACAATGATTGACAGCTGCCTCTGATTGAGAACCATATCAGGTCAAACACAGAATTAGAAAAATATAGAAAAACTAACATAGACAACCCACCCAACTCACGCCCTGACCATACTAAAACAAAAGACAAAGCAAAGGAACTAAGGTCAGAACGTGACAGCTAGCTCATAACATTTGCTCACAGGCCAGGGAGGCAGAGAGCTCATTCTAAAGAGAGACTCTGCATCTCCACCCCACACCCTACCCTTCATCTTGCCTCTGCATTTTAAATTAGGGATGTCATTAATGAAAATTCTAAGCTGTAGTGTTAACATATCCACTATTGAAGATACATCTGAAAGGGTATGTAAAATGTTAACGTTCACTGCCAGACAGGTCAAAATTAATTTTGCTGGATATTTTGGGTCAGATCTAGTCCACCTCGGATCCAAATCGAATCAGGTATTGGTTTTGAGAATAAAAAAATGACTGAGTCCTGTTGGTTTTGTATGGGAATTTCACGGATCCAATTTGGTTCGGTTCTCAATTTCGGGATCCGAGAATAACTCTATTTGGGAGCAATTGAGATACATTGTCTAGATATAGTCAAATATAGTCAGTGTATAATGAGATCAAGTGATCCATAGATTTGAGGGAAAAGGCTTTATTTCCTTTGATTGACGAATTGCCCCGGCCAGGGGTTCAATTAAAATAGCAAAGGAGAAATTGGTTCACCTTGTCTGCTGCTTCTAGTGATTCTGAACGGAGCAGAGCAGATATCACCTGTTATAATTATGGCTGAGGGATTGGCATATATTATTTTAATCATATTAATGAAATTGGAGCCAATTCCCATGTGTTCCAAGACAGACCAGAGTTATGAACATTCTAGTCTATTAAAGCTTTGTATCTGCATTGAGAGGTAATACAGCCCAACGAACTGTTGTCTCTGATGAAGCATGTAAGACATGTAATAGTTAGCAGAGTTTATCCCCCTCCTCTCCTTCAATTGAAGTCTCTTGTTTATCCTCCCCACACTACATTATGTGAACTGAACTCACTCTGGGAGAAGAACGAGAACGGATAGCTGCTGTATTATGAAATGTAATCTTGTCTAGACACGCAGTGTATTCCCCCGGTAGACCAGAGGTGCTTTGTCTTTCAGGGGGTGTTTAGACACTATGACATGGTAATGTGTGCAGCCAGAGCACAACTTTTCATTAAATCCCAGCCCCTCTGTGCATCTCTGGCGCTCGGCACTCGCATCATCACCGCAAGACTGTACACAGCCTGATCTCTGGGATAATTTGTTGGGTTCCCTCCAGGGTACTATTGATCCCGTTGTGATGAAAGAGAGTAACAACAGTGGTCTAATTACAGGTTTAAGACCCAGGTATAGCCAGATGATTTGATTTTTATCGGTGTCAAGTATGTTATTAGCTATTTGCCATCTATCAGCAGTCATTTCGACAGACACAGAATATGTAATCATTCAGTGACAGACAGAATTTTGAAAATAAACTTTTTTAGAAGAACAATTATTATTTGTTAAACATACTCTTTCTCTGAGCAATTGTGTTAGTATAATATAATTTCGCCAATTTTTCCCAGACAATATGGCTCAGTAATTGAAATATATAACTTATACAGTCTTTATCAAGGGGGCCAATCATTTTGCAGCTGACTGTTTAATTAATTAATAGATGTTTGAGTCTATCCCATATAGAATGCCATACATAAACTGCAACAATTTTGATCAATTAAAAAAGACAATTATTATTTGTACATGGATCATGTAGTGAATAATGTAATGGTTAATGTGTTATTCATACAGAGAAGGTTTAATGAGTGGTTATTGATCATGTAGTAATTTAATGTGTTGTTACTGATCATGTACTAGATTCAATGTGTTGTTGTTGTTCATGTAGTAGGGTTACTGTTCCTAGGCCGTCATTGTAAATAAGAATTTGTTCTTAACTGACTTGCCCAGTTAAATAAAGGTTAAATAAAAAAAGTAAATAAAAATAATGTGTTGTTATTGATCATGTTGTATGTGTTATTGATCATATGGGGGGGTGGCAGGGTAGCCTAGTGGACTTGTGTTGGACTCGTAACCGCAAGGTTGAAAGTTCAAATCCACGAGCTGACAAGGTACAAATCTGTCGTTCTGCCCCTGAACAGGCAGTTAACCCACTGTTCCTAGGCCGTCATTGAAAATAAGAATTTGTTCTCAACTGACTTGCCTGGTTAAATAAAGGTAAAATTAAAAAATGTATGTGTTGTTATTGATCATGTAGTAGTTTAACATGTTGTTATTGATCATGTAGTAGTTAAACATGTTGTTATTGATCATGTAGTAGGTTAATATGTTGTTATTGATCATGTAGTAGGTTAATATGTTGCTATTGATCATGTAGTAGTTGTATGTGTTATTGATCATGTACGAGTTGTATGTGTTGTTATTGATCATGTAGTAGTTTAATATGTTGTTATTGATCATGTAGTGGTTTAATGTGTTGTTATTGATCATGTAGTGGTTTAATGTGTTGTTATTGGTCATGTAGTAGGTTAATGTGTTGTTATTGATCATGTAGTAGTTTAATGTGTTGTTATTGATCATGTAGTGGTTTAATGTGTTGTTATTGATCATGTGTTAGTTTAATGTGTTATTGATCATGTAGTGGTTTAATGTGTTGTTATTGATCATGTGGTGGTTTAATGTGTTGTTATTGATCATGTAGTGGTTTAATGTGTTGTTATTGATCATGTAGTGGTTTAATGTGTTGTTATTGATCATGTAGTAGTATAATGTGTTATTGATTATGTAGTGGTTTAGTGTGTTGTTATTGATCATGTAGTAGTTTAATGTGTTATTGATGTAATATGTTAATGAGTTCACACAGAGATTGGCAACATATCTGCCATGCTGATCCTCAGCACAGGGGCCACACAGGGGTGCATGCTCAGTGCCCTTCTCTACTCCCTGTTCCGCCATGACAGCATGGCTAAGCACGACTCCAAGACCTGATCACCAACAATGATGAGACAGCATATAGGGAGGAGGTCAGAGCCCTGGCAGTGTGGTGCCAGGATATCAACCTCTCCCTCAACATGATCAAGACAAAGGAGATGATTGTGGACTACAGGAAAAGGAGGACCGAGCACGCCCCCATTTTCATCGACGGGGCTGTAGTGGAGCATTTTGAGAGCTTCAAGTTCCTTGGTGTCCACATCACCAACAAACTACCATGGTCCAAACACACCACGACAGTCATGAAGAGGGCACAAAAATGCCTATTCCCCCTCAGGAGACTGAAAATATTTGCCATGAGTCCTCAGTGTCACACCCTGACCTGAGATATCTCTGTTTTCTTTCTATTTTGGTTAGGTCAGGATGTGCCTAGGGTGGATATGCTAGTTTTTGATTTGTCTAGGGGTTTTGTATTGTCTAGGGTTTTTGTATGTTAGGGTTTTTTAGGTCTAGGTATTTGTATGTTTATGGTGGCCTGATATGGTTCCCAATCAGAGGCAGCTGTATTTTGTTGTCTCTGATTGGGGATCATTGTCACGTCTAATCAAGGTGGGTGGAATCAGGCGCAGAGAGCAGATATGAAAGTTTGTTCTCCGGTGAACAGGAAACACGGTCAACCCAACACACACAGGGTGAACAATCCAACACAGGATAAAAGACGAACCGGAGAATATGAACACAAGAATACACCGACAGACATGAATGACAAATAAACAATCCCTCACAAAACAAGGGCGGGACAACCTACATTATATACAGACACTAATTAACTAAACAACACGCAGGTGAAACCAATCAAACAAAACCAACAGATACAAGAAAAGGGATCGGTAGTGGCTAGTAGGACGGTGACGACGACCGCCGAGCAACGCCTGAACGGGCAGGAGAGCCAACCTCGGCGGAAGTCGTGACAATCATATCTAGGTAGTCATTTCCCTTTGGTGATTGTGGGTTCTTGTCTATGTGTAGTTGCCTGTCAGCACTCATTTGTATAGCTTCACGTGTCGTTTTGTTATTTTGGTCAGTTTGTTCAGTGTTCATTTTTCTAATAATAATGAATGTTCGTATACCACGCTGTGCCTTGGTGCGATTCATACCTTGACCAAGTCTAGGTCCAAAAGGCTTCTTAACAGCTTCTATCCCCAAGCCATAAGAATATTGAAGAGCTAATAAAATGGCTACCCAGACTGTTTGCATTGTCCCCATGATGAGTTCACACAGAGGATGGCCCTCACAGTCTGGCCTAGCTCCTGGCAATTGTTTTCTGAGCGAGAGAGGTTACCACAAGAAAAGGGTAAGAACAAACACCATTGTAAATACAAACCATATTTATGTTTATTAACTTTCCCCTTTGTACTTGAACTATTTGCACATCGTTACAACTCCGTATATAGACATAAAATAACATTTAAAATGTCTTTATTCTTTTGGAACTTCTGTGAATGGAATGTTTACTTTAAATGTATGTTTTTTATTTCACTTTTGTTTATTATCTACTTCACTTTGGAAATGTTAACATATGTTTCCCATGCCAATAAAGTCCTTGAACTGAGAGACAGCGAGAGAGAGAGAGAGAGATACACCTAAACTCTGCAACAAAAGAAACATCCTCTCACCGTTCACTGCGTTTATTTTCGGAAAACTTAACATGTGTAAATATTTGTAAGAACATAAGATTCAACAACTGAGACATAAACTGAACAAGTTCCACTGACATGTGACAAACAGAAATTGAACAATATGTCCCTGAACCATGTGTGGCCACCAGCTACATGAAGTACTGCAATGCATCTCCTCCTCATGGACTGCACCAGATTTGCCAGTTCTTGCTATGAGATGTTACCCCACTCTTCCACCAATGCACCTGCAAATTCCAGGACATTTCTGGGGGGGAATGGCACTAGCCCTCACCCTCCGATCCAACAGGTCCCAGATGTGCTCAATGGGATTGAGATCCGGGCTCTTCGCTGGCAAAACACTGACATTCCTGTCTTGCAGGAAATCACTCACAGAACGAGCAGTATGGCTGGTGGCATTGTCCTGCTGGAGGGTCATGTCAGGATGAGCCTGCAGGAAGGGTACCACATGAGGGAGGAGGATGTCTTCTCTGTAACGCACAGTGTTGAGATTGCCTGCAATGACAAGAAGCTCAGTCCGATGATACTGTGACACATTGCCCCAGACCATGCTGGACCCTCCACCTCCAAATCAAGGCCTATAAGCCCTCAGTCCAGCCTCTCTCAGCCTATTGTGGACAGTCTGAGCACTGATGGAGGGATTGTGTGTTCCTGGTGTAACTTGGGGAGTTGTTGTTGCCATCCTATACCTGTCCCGCAGGTGTGATGCTCGGATGTAACTGTGCAGGTGTTGTTACACGTAATCTGCCACTGCGAGGACAATCAACTGTCCGTCCTGTCTCCAAAGTAGCGTTGTCTTAGGCGTCACACAGTACGGACATTGCAAAGTTTTGCCCTGGCTGCATCTGCAGACCTCATGCCTCCCTGCAGCAAGGCCTAAGGCATATTTATTTTTGTGTTTTTCAGAGTCAGGAGAAAGGCCTCTTTCGTGACCTAAGTTTTCATAACTGTGACCTTAATTGCCTACCGTCTGTAAGCTGTTAGTGTCTTAACGACCGTTCCACATGTGCATGTTCATTAATTGTTCATCCTCTCTTGGGTAAAGGGGCAGTGTTTTGACGTCCGGATGAAAAGCCCAAAGTAAACTGCCTGTTACTCAGTCCCAGAAGCTAGGATATGCATATGGTAGATTTGGATAGAAAACACTCTAAAGTTTCTAAAAGTGTTACAATCATGTCTGTGAGTATAACAGAACTGATATGGAAGGCGAGACCCCGAGGACAAACCATCACAAAAAATAAGAAATCAGCCTACCCCTATTTTCAATGGCTATCACTTTTATTATAAGGCCAAGTCCTCCCAGATTGCAGTTCCTAGGGCTTCCACTCAATGTCAACAGTCTTTAGAAAGAGTTTCAGGCTGGTTTTTGGAAAAATGAGCCAGAAATTGTATTTTTCTAGGTGGCTCCCATTTGGCTGTAGTGTTTCCAAGAGCGTGGAAAAGAGCGCGTTCTTTGGTATTTTTCGCCGCAAAGACAATAACGATTCTCCGTCTTAAATGGTAAAGTTTATTTACGTATTAGGGTACTTAAGGTTTGATTTTAAATGTTGTTTGACTTGTTCCGAAAAGTTTATTAGTAACATTTTGGATTGATTTTGTATGCATTTTGCATGCTCATGGAAACTGGGTGGATTATTGACTGAAGCGCGCCAGCTAAACTGAGTTTTTATGGATATAAAGAACAAAAGGACCATTTTCGATGTAACTGGGACCTTTTGGAGTGCCAACAGAAGAAGATCATCAAAGGTAAGGCATTTTTTATATCGCTATTTCTGACTTTCGTGTCGCACCTGCCTGGTTGAAATGTGTTTTTCATGTGTTTGTATGTGGGGCGCTGTCCTCAGATAATCGCATGGTTTGCTTTCACCATAAAGCCTTTTTGAAATCTGTCACAGCGGCCGGATTAACAAGAAGTTAAGCTTTAGTTTGATGTATTACACTTGTGATTTTATAAAAGTTAAAAATGTATAATACTGTAGTTTGAATTTTGCGCTCTGCAATTTCACCGGATGTTGGCCAGGTGAGACGCTACCATCCCACCTGCCCATAAGAAGTTATGGTTCATTGAACAAGCATGGGAAACAGTGTTGAAACACTTTTCAATGAAGATCTGTGAAGTTATTTGTTTTTGAAAGACAGGGTCCTGAAAAAGGGACTTTTCTTTTTTTGTTGAGTTTAAATCTGAAAGATACCTATTATTCCCTTTGCTAATCCTCCTGATACAGGTGACAGACACACTTGACATGAAATGACTACAGTAAAAGACGTCTGTATTGTGTCTGTGTGTGTATGCATGCCAGTGCGTGTGGTTACAAGCTTGTGCTTTGTGTGTGTCACATATTGACTCACACCACCAGGGTAGTTTATTTGTGCAGGATTTTCATCAGAAGAGCTTGGCGAAGGGATTCCACAGTGTAATGACACATGCACTGGGGCACAACACTAACTAGCTACCAAAACACTGTGTCTCTATGGTGATGGCTATGCTGGTCTGCCAACAGGAGTCTCACAGACTTATATCCTGTAGCAGCTTGTGACCTAACAGGAAGCTGCCTAATTCACAGGCTGATGCAAACATCTATGGTGGTGGCGAAATAATAGGCCTCCATTCGCACCACGTTGCGGAGCTGAAATTAGTATTCAAGGACAAAAATGTAAAACATGTTTTCTCCAAACAGCATTTTGAGAGATGAGCGAGTCGGGGTGGATGGGCTTAGTGCAAGCCATTAGTAAACATCGGCATTAATTCTTAACAGGGAAACATTACACATGGTATTGAATTGTACATAAGTAATACTCTTGACTATGAGGTCATAGGTTATATTTAAAATAATAACGTTGTGGACGCCACATTACCAATCATGCATTTCTGAGCAATGAGTGATTTATTCTGATAAACAGACCTAAACAGGGAACTCAATATAGAGAAATATAGAGTGAAATATAGAGTGTAAAATGTATGGGATTACATGTAATTTTCAGTAGATTGAAATGTTCCAAATGAAAAAAACTAATGGAACACTGGAAAAAGGTGAATTAGCAAGCGAGTTATAGTGGATAAAAGTGACTATAAAGGGAGTGAATAAAGGTGAAATATAATGATGTACTGGGCCGTACGCACGACCCTCTGAGGCCGAGCTGTTGCCATACCAGGCAGTGATGCTCTTGATGGTGGAGCTGTAGAATCTTTTGAGGATCTGAGGACCCATGCTAAATCTTTTCATTTCTTCTGAGAGGGAATAGGCTTTGTCGTTGTTATGTACTTGAGTGAAGACCCAAAAGCGGTTTTAACAGAAAACAGAGTTCTTTAATGAAAAAACAGGAATGGCATAAATCCTCTTCCGACGTTGTATAGTGCAGGATGCACCTGCCAGGCCGACTCCGACAGGATAGGACAAGGTGGAAGCAAACGAGACGATAGCTTGCTTCTGGCATGAAAAACACAAACAAGAATCTGACACTGAAAGTAGCAGGAACAGAGAGAGAAATAGAGACCTAATCAGAGGAGAAAGAGAGAACAGGTGGGAAAGGATGAATGAGCTAGTTAGGGGAGATGTAGAACAGCTGAAGAAGGAGAGACAGAGAAGGTAACCTAATAAGACCAGCAGAGAGAGACAGAGTGAAGAGAAAGGACAGGAACAGACATAATAAGACATGACAGTACCCCCCCCACTCACCGAGCGCCTCCTGGCGCACTCGAGGAGGAAACCTGGCGGCAACGGAGGAAATCATCGATCAGCGAACGGTCCAGCACGTCCCGAGAGGGAACCCAACTCCTCTCCTCAGGACCGTACCCCTCCCAATCCACTAGGTACTGAAGACCACGGCCCCGAGGGCGCATGTCCAAAATCTTACGAACCCTGTAGATAGGTGCGCCCTCGACAAGGATGGGGGGAGGGATGAGCGGGGGCGCGAAGAACGGGCTTAACACAGGAGACATGGAAGACCGGGTGAACGCGACGAAGATAGCGCGGAGAAGAAGTCGCACTGCGACAGGATTAATGACCTGAGAAATACGGAACGGACCAATGAACCGCGGGGCCAACTTGCGAGAAGCTGTCTTAAGGGGAAGGTTCTGAGTGGAGAGCCATACTCTCTGACCGCAACAATATCTAGGACTCTTGGTCCTACGCTTATTAGCGGCCCTCACAGTCTGCGCCCTATTACGGCAAAGTGCCGACCTGACCCCCTTCCAGGTGCGCTCGCAACGCTGGACAAAAGCCTGAGCGGAGGGGACGCAGGACTCGGCGAGCTGAGATGAGAACAGCGGAGGCTGGTACCCGAGGCTACTCTGAAAAGGAGATAGACCGGTAGCAGACGAAGGAAGCGAGTTGTGGGCGTACTCTGCCCAGGGGAGCTGTTCTGACCAAGACGCAGGGTTACGAAAAGAAAGACTGCGTAAAATGCGACCAACAGTCTGATTGGCCCGTTCGGCTTGACCGTTAGACTGGGGATGAAAGCCGGACGAGAGACTGACGGAAGCCCCAATCAAACGGCAAAACTCCCTCCAAAATTGAGACGTGAACTGCGGGCCTCTGTCTGAAACGACGTCTGACGGAAGGCCATGAATTCGGAAAACATTCTCGATAATGATCTGAGCCGTCTCCTTAGCAGAAGGGAGCTTAGCGAGAGGAATGAAATGAGCCGCCTTAGAGAATCTATCGACAACCGTAAGAATAACTGTCTTCCCCGCTGATGAAGGCAGTCCGGTGATAAAATCTAAAGCGATGTGAGACCACGGTCGAGAGGGAATGGGAAGCGGTCTGAGACGGCCGGCAGGAGGAGAGTTCCCAGACTTAGTCTGCGCGCAGACCGAACAAGCAGCGACAAATCGACGCGCGTCACGTTCCCGAGTGGGCCACCAGAAACGCTGGCGAATGGAAGCGAGCGTACCCCGAACGCCGGGGTGGCCGGCTAACTTGGCAGAGTGGGCCCACTGAAGAACGGCCGGACGAGTAGGAACGGGAACGAACAGAAGGTTCCTAGGACAAGCTCGCGGCGACGGAGTGTGAGCGAGTGCTTGCTTTACCTGCCTCTCAATTCCCCAGACAGTCAACCCGACAACACGCCCCTCAGGGAGAATCCCCTCGGGGTCGGTGGAGACCTCAGAAGAACTGAAGAGACGAGATAAAGCATCAGGTTTGGTGTTTTTGAGCCCGGACGATAAGAAATAACAAACTCGAAACGAGCGAAAAACAGAGCCCAACGAGCCTGACGCGCATTAAGTCGTTTGGCTGAACGGATGTACTCAAGGTTCCTATGGTCAGTCCAAACGACAAAAGGAACGGTCGCCCCCTCCAACCACTGTCGCCATTCGCCTAGGGCTAAGCGGATGGCGAGCAGTTCGCGATTACCAACATCATAGTTACGTTCTGACGGCGATAAGCGATGAGAGAAAAACGCGCAAGGATGGACCTTGCCGTCAGAGAGAGAGCGCTGAGAAAGAATGGCTCCCACGCCCACCTCTGACGCGTCAACCTCAACAACAAACTGTCTAGAGATGTCAGGTGTAACAAGAATAGGTGCGGATGTAAAACGATTCTTAAGAAGATCAAAAGCTCCCTGGGCGGAAACGGACCACTTAAAGCACGTCTTAACAGAAGTAAGGGCTGTGAGAGGAGCTGCCACCTGACCGAAATTACGGATGAAACGACGGTAGAAATTAGCGAAGCCCAGAAAGCGCTGCAGCTCGACGCGTGACTTAGGAACGGGCCAATCAATGACAGCCTGGACCTTAGCGGGATCCATCTTAATGCCCTCAGCGGAAATAACGGAACCGAGAAAAGGGACAGAGGCGGCATGAAAAGTGCACTTCTCAGCCTTCACATAAAGACAGTTCTCCAAAAGGCGCTGGAGGACGCGTCGCACGTGCTGAACATGAATCGGGAGAGACGGTGAAAAAATCAGGATATCGTCCATGTAAACGAAAACAAAATGTTCAGCATGTCTCTCAGGACGTCGTTAACTAGTGCCTGAAAGACAGCTGGAGCGTTAACGAGGCCGAAAGGAAGAACCCGGTATTCAAAGTGCCCTAACGGAGTGTTAAACGCCGTCTTCCACTCGTCCCCCTCCCTGATGCGCACGAGATGGTAGGCGTTACGAAGGTCCAATTTGGTGAAAAACCTGGCTCCCTGCATGATCTCGAAGGCTGAAGACATAAGAGGAAGCGGATAACGATTCTTAACTGTTATGTCATTCAGCCCTCGATAATCCACGCATTGGCGCAGGGACCCGTCCTTCTTCTGAACAAAAAAAAAACCCCGCTCCGGCGGGAGAGGAGGAGGAGACTATGGTACCGGCGTCGAGCGAAACAGACAAATAATCCTCGAGAGCCTTACGTTCGGGAGCCGACAGAGAGTATAATCTACCCCGGGGGAGTAGTTCCCGGAAGGAGATCAATACTACAGTCATACGACCGGTGTGGAGGGAGAGAAGTGGCCTTGGAACGACTGAACACCGTGCGCAGATCGTGATACTCCTCCGGCACCCCTGTCAAATCGCCAGGCTCCTCCTGTGAAGAAGAGACAGAGGAAACAGGAGGGATAGCAGACATTAAACAGGTCACATGACAAGAAACATTCCAGGATAGGATAGTATTACTAGACCAATTAATAGAAGGGTTATGGCGCACTAGCCAGGGATGACCCAAAACAACAGGTGTAAAAGGTGAACGAAAAATTAAAAAAGAAATGGTTTCACTATGATTACCAGAGACAGTGAGGGTTAAAGGCAGCGTCTCACGCTGAATCTTGGGGAGAGAACTACCATCTAAAGCGAACAAGGCCGTGGGCTCCCTAACTGTCTGAGAGGAATGTCATGTTCCCGAGCCCAGGTCTCGTCCATAAAACAGCCCTCCGCCCCAGAGTCTATCAAGGCACAGCAGGAAGCAGATGAACCGGGCCAGCGGAGATGGACCGGAAAGGTAGTGCGTGATCTTGAAGGAGAGACCTGAGTAGTTGCGCTCACCAGTAGCCCTCCTCTTACTGATGAGCTCTGGCTTTTACTGGGCATGAGGTGACAAAATGACCAGCGGAGCCGCAGTAGAGACAGAGGCGATTGGTGATTCTCCGTTCCTTCTCCTTGGCCGAGATGCGGATACCCCCAGCTGCATAGGCTCAGCATCCGAGCCGGCGGAGGAGGGTGGCAGTGATGCGGCAGGTGGCAGTGATGTGGAGAGGGGAGCAACGGAGAACGCGAACTCCTTTCCACGAGCTCGGCGACGAAGATCAAACCGTCGCTCTATGCGAATAGCGAGAGCTATTAAGGAGTCCAGACTGGAAGGAACCTCCCGGGAGAGGATCTCATCCTTAACCTCGACGAGGAGACCCTCCAGAAAACGAGCGAGCAAAGCCGGCTCGTTCCAGTCACTAGAGGCAGCGAGAGTGCGAAACTCAATAGAATAATCCGTTATGGATCGATTCCCCTGACATAGGGAAGACAGGGCCCTGGAAGCCTCCTCCCCAAAAACAGAACGGTCAAAAACCCGTATCATCTCCTCCTTAAAGTCCTGATACTGGTTAATACACTCAGCCCTCGCCTCCCAGATTGCCGTGCCCCACTCACGCGCCCGTCCGGTAAGGAGAGAAATGACGTAGGCGATGCGGGCTGCGCTCCTGGAGTAAGTGTTGGGCTGGAGAGAGAACACCACATCACACTGAGTGAGGAATGAGCGGCACTCAGTGGGCTCCCCAGAGTAACACGGCGGGTTGTTGATCCTGGGCTCCGGAGACTCGGAAACCCTGGAAGTGGGCGGTGGATCGAGGTGGAGTTGGTGAACCTGTCTTGTGAGGTCGGCGACTTGGACGGCCAGGGTCTCAACGGCATGTCGAGCAGCAGACAATTCCTCCTCGTGTCTGCCTAGCATCGCTCCCTGGATCTCGACGGCGGAGTGAAAAGGGTCCGGAGCCGCTGGGTCCATTCTGGGTCAGATTCTTCTGTTATGTACTTGAGTGAAGACCCAAAAGCGGTTTTAACAGAAAACAGAGTTCTTTAATGAAAAAACAGGAATGGCATAAATCCTCTTCCGACGTTGTATAGTGCAGGATGCACCTGCCAGGCCGACTCCGACAGGATAGGACAAGGTGGAAGCAAACGAGACGATAGCTTGCTTCTGGCATGAAAAACACAAACAAGAATCTGACACTGAAAGTAGCAGGAACAGAGAGAGAAATAGAGACCTAATCAGAGGAGAAAGAGAGAACAGGTGGGAAAGGATGAATGAGCTAGTTAGGGGAGATGTAGAACAGCTGAAGAAGGAGAGACAGAGAAGGTAACCTAATAAGACCAGCAGAGAGAGACAGAGTGAAGAGAAAGGACAGGAACAGACATAATAAGACATGACAGTCGTGCCCTCTTCACGACTGTCTTGGTGTCCTTGGACCATGTTAGTTTGTTGTTGATGATGTGTCTTTGGCTATGCTGGATTAAGTGATATGACATGCTATTCTATAAAATAATTTCTCCGTAATTAATATTACCTGATTGAGCTAATCATGTAAATGTAATTAACTAGAGAGTCGGGGCACCACAAAATAATATTTGTAGAGCTGTTATCTTCCGAAAAAACTCTTAAGTAATATTTTACATCAATAGCAGTCAATATTAATCGTCACTTTAATTCAGTCTGATCTGAATGTTGTAAATTCTTGTTTATCTTCACGAACCCTGGCTAACAATTTGAATCAGCAATACAAAATTGGGTTTAATTATTTATTTACTAAATACCTAACTAATCACACAGAATTACACATACACATAATTAATCATAACTTGATTACAAATTACGTCATAAATGAAAATGGCCCTAGCAGGCTGAAAAGATATGACAGCTTGTTACACACGAAAAGGGGCTGGGTTTGAGTGAAAGAGCGGGAAGACTGAGGAACAAAGGGCGAAGCTGTGCTATCGTAAATACAGTATCTTATGCATTCTAAATTTACCGCGCATTTGGAAAAGGAAAATGCAATAAATATTTAGGTGCGCTTTGGTAGGTTGGTGGTAGATGGAAGGCCGTGTTGCCCAACCGAGTCCTTTGTCCTTTGAAGAATGTCTCTGCTGGTAAATTGGATACGTTGTAGTAACGTCGTTGGTGGTAGACGGGATACTCTGTCTTCTCCTTCCTAACCTGCATTTGCAGCTGCTGTTGCTAACTCAACGGCTAGGAGGTATCACTTCTGTAGTGAATAAGAGTTCAAAGTTCTATTCATTCGCAACCAAAGCTCACGCTGATGTTGGCTTCATTCTGTAGTTATTATCTGAACCATTCTGACATCGGACCGTCGTCCTCACATCCTCGGAACAGGAGGTTATATTGTCGTCAAGGCTTTATATAGTGGAGGGAGAAAAGGGGTGTGTTTCATAGTTTACAACCTATGTCTCTTCAAGTGGGCCACTGAGTCGGGCCTAATTCACTCATGAAAACCCAAATCTCACATTTTAGAAGATAAAATCACATTTCATCCCATCAAGAATAATTTCATATTCAAACAATTAAATTGAACAACAATACCATGTGAATCCGATAACTCTGATGTATAGACTTTACACTGTAGAGTTTATGTCATCTTATCATTGATGAGAATGTCTCAGATGACAACCGAACTGACATCATATTCATTAAGTACCACTGCATATGTTCAATTGGTCGGATTACCAGAATTTAGTTAATTTCCCCCCACCTTCTGATGTTCCCAGAATCTCTATGTTAACCAAGGTGTTTACAAATGTAACATCAGTAGGGTGGAGAGAGGAAAAAGGGGGGAAGAGGTTTTTATGACTGCCATAAACCTATCCCCAGGCCAAGGTCATGACAGTGATGTGGACAGCATGGAACAACCTCCCCCTCAACCTGCTCCACTACAGCCCCGTCGATGAGAATGGGAGTGTTCTCGGTCCTCCGTTTCCTGTAGTCCACAATCATCTCCTTTGTCTTGATTACATTGAGGGGGAGGTTGTTGTCCTGGGGGTCTCTGACATCCTCCCTAAAGGCGTTCTTGTCATTTTTGGTGATCAGGCCTACCACTGTTGTGTCATCAGCAAACATAATGATGGTGTTGAAGTCAGGCCTGGCCGTGTAGTTATGAGTGAACAGAGAGTACAGGAGGGGACTGAGCACTTACCCCTGAGGGGTCCCCATGGTGCATGCGTCAGTGTTACTTGCCTCGAAGTGATCACAGAAGTATCACTGGGCAGCTCTCGGCTGTGCTTCCCTTTGTAGTCTGTAATAGTTTGCAAGCCCTGCCACATCCGACTAACATCGGGTTCCGGGTTAGAGTCCCGCTTCTTGGAAGCTGCAGCTCTACCCTTTAGCTCAGTGCGGATGTTGCCTGTAATCCATGGCTTCTGGATGGGGTGTTTATGTAGTGTCACTGTGGGGATGACATCATCGATGCACTTATTGACGAAGCCAGTGACTAATGTGGTGTACCCCTCAATGGCATCGGGAATCTAGGAACATATTCCAGTCTGTGCTAGAAAAACAGTCCCGTAGCTTAGTATCTGATTCATCTGACCACTTATTTATTGACCGTGGTGCTGGTGCTTCCTGCTTACATTTTAGCTTGTAAGTAGGAATCAGGGGGAGAGAATTATGGTCAGATTTGCCAAATGGAGGGTGAGGGAGAGCATTGTACCCGTCTCCATGTGTGGAGTAATGGTGGACTAGAGTTTTTTCCCTCTGGTTGCACATTTAACATGCTGGTAGAAATGAAGTAAAACAGATTTAAGTTTCCCTGCATTAAAGTCCCCTCTAGAAGCGCCGCCTCTGGATGAACAGTTTCCTATTTGCTTATGATGGTATGCAGCTCATTGAGTGCAGTCTTAGTGCCAACATCGGACTGTGGTGGTATGAAGGCATCTACGAAAAATACAGATGAAAACTCTCTATGTAGATAATGTGGTCTACAGCTTATCATGAGACACTCTACTAAAACCTCGAGACATCCTTAGATATCGTGCACCAGCTGTTGTTTACACATGCACATAGACCGCCACTCCTTGTCTTACCAGAGGCTGCTCTATCCTGCCAATGCAGTGTGTAACCTGCCAGGTGTGAAATCTCATCATTAAAATTCCTCAAACATATAATTATTTCACACCATTTCTAAAGATAAACTTGTTGTTTATTCCACCACAGTGTCCGATTTCAAAAAGGCTTTACGATGAAAGCACACCAAATGATTATGTTAGGTCTGCACCTAGTCACAGAAAAACACAGCCATTTTTCCAGCCAAAGAGAGGAGTCACAAAAAGCAGAAATAGAGATAAAATTAATCACTAACCTTTGATGATCTTCATCAGATGACAATCATAGGACTTCATGTTACACAATACATGTATGTTTTGTTCGATAAAGTTCATATTTATATCCAAAAATCTCAGTTTAGATTGGCGCGTTACATTCAGTAATGTTTTGCATCCAAAACATAGAGTGATTTTGCAGAGAGCCACATCAATTTACAGAAATACTCATAATAAACATTGATAAAAGATACACCTGTTATGCATTGAACTTTATATAAACTTTTCCTTAATACAACCGCTATGTCAGATTTCATAAAAGCTTTACCTTAAAAGCACACCATGCAATAATCTGAGTACAGCGCTCAGATAACAAAACAAGCCATACAGATATGCGCCATGTTGTGGAGTCAACAAAGTCAGAAATAGCATGAAAAATATTCACTTACCTTTGATGATCTTCATCAGAATGCACTTCCAGGAATCCCAGTTCCACAATAAATCCTTGATTTGTTCGATAAAGTCGATAATTTATGTCCAAATACCTCCTTTTTGTTTGCGCGTTTAGTACACAATCCAAACTCATGACGCGCGGGCAAGTCCAGGCAAAAGTTCAGAAGAAAAGTCATATTACAGTTCGTAGAAACATGTCAAACGAAGTATAGAATCAATCTTTAGGGTGTTTTATTCATAAATCTTCAATAATGTTCCAACCGGAGAATTCCTTTGTCTGTAGAATTGCAATGGAACAGAACTAACTCTCACGTGAGCGAGTGTGATCAGCTCATGCCACTCTGGCAAACCACTGACTCATTCAGCTCCCATTGCCCCTCCTTCACAGTAGAAGCATCAAACAAGGATCTAAAGACTGTTGACATCTAGTGGAAGCCTTAGGAAGTGCAATATGACCCTATAGACACTGTATATTTGATAGGCAATGACTTGAAAACCTACAAACCTCAGATTTCCCACTTCCTGGTTGGATTTTCTCTCAGGTTTTTGCCTGCCGTATGAGTTCTGTTACGCTCACAGACATCATTCAAACAGTTTTAGAAACTTCAGAGTGTTTTCCATCCAAATCTACTACTAATATGCATATTTCAGCAACTGGGCCTGAGTAGCAGGCAGTATACTCTGGGCACCTTATTCATCCAAGCTACTCAATACTGCCCCCAGCCATAAGAAGTAGTGGATAGAGGTGATGTATATATAGAGACTTAGTGGACAAAGGTGAATTATAGAGGGACTTAAAGTGAATAATGGTGAAATGAGATTTAGTGGATAAAGGAAATGTTATGGGAGAGAAATTGGATGAAGATTATATATAAAGGGAGTTATAGTGGATAAAGGTGACATTTAAAGGGAGTTAGAGTGGATAAAGGTGACTATAAAGGGAGTTATAGTTGATAATGGTGAATATAAGAGGGATGTAAAGTGGATAAAGGTGAAATTTAAAGGGAGTTGAAGTAATACCAAGACACGGTGGGCCTATTGACTATTTTCTTTCTTTTTTTTATTTTACATCAAAGCACTTTGACTGCCCTCTCTCTCTCTCTTTCTCTCTCTCTCTCTTTCTATCTCTCTCTCTCTCTCTCTCTCTCTCTCTCTCTCTCTCTCTCTCTCTCTCTCTCTCTCTCTCTCTTTCTCTCTCTCTCTGTTGGTATTCATGGTGGGTTTGATGATCTGGAGAGAGGAACACCAGGCAAAACTACTCTCATACCTCCCTATTAAAATGCAGACAAAGTGCAGGCCATAAAAAGTTCGCCAATCACATCTAATACGTTACGCACAAGTGAAAAAACTCACAAATAGCCCTTTTAATCTCACTTTATAGCCACCAGAGTATATGTGATATGAAATGTACAGATAAATATTTAAATCGTGCTCTTTGCCGTTTGCAAGGACCTGCAAGTCGGTTTCTTACTAGGGGCACAAAGAGATAATGGCAGTCGACAGGTCAGGATATTATGTTGTGTAACTAAATTCAAAAAGAGGACATTCAGAGCTCAGCGGCCAATTTTCTTCCCATTTACTAATCAATGTTTTCCTTTTCACTCAGAAATAGCTCCCCCCGCTATTGATTCAAGCATGATTAAAAATGTATTGATTAATTCTGGTGCCAGGGGAACAGATGTTGTTGAGGTTTTTACCTCGGAGCATTAGCTGCAATAAAAGTATATTGCTCAAAAGCCCGGATTCTCCGAGGGCCAAAGGTTCAGTTCATAAAGGAAGAGCAAAGGAAAATCAGCATTTTAACTCTGAAAAAACTCCTCTTCACAACTAGATCTCTCATGGCACCAGGAAAAATGACCACATGAGCCTTTATTCAATGATTTATACGCTGGTGTCAGAAAGTCAATGTTGTCGTGTGTGTTTGGATGTGACAATATTAAAGACATCATTTAACCGTAAAATTTCAAATAACAAGCATTATTTTCTTCCATCAAAATTAGTCAGATGACTTGCCTCAATCCAAAATGATTGGGAAAGATTGTTGTCATTATTGCTGGCCAAATATGCATCAATTAGGCTGGTCAGGGAAAATGTAGTGGCAGAGAGCATGAGAGGTGTTATTATAGTTAAGGTGTGGCCTGTGTATTTTGTGCATGGGGTCACATGGGTGTGTGTCTGTGTTTTGCAGAGGGCAGAGGTTGTATGAGGTGTCAAAGGAAGGCAGCACACACACACACACACACACACTCACACACACACACACACACACACACACACACACACACACACACACACACACACACACACACACACATACATACATACATACATACATACATACATAGATGCATACATACATACTGTACATACATACAAAGTTGAAGTTTACATACACTTAGGTTGGAGTCATTAAAACTCGTTTTTCAATCACTCCATACATTTCTTGTTAACAAACTATAGTTTTGGCAAGTCGGTTAGGACACCTATTTTGTGCCTGACACAAGTTACTTTTCCAACAATTGTTTACAGGCAGATTATTTCACTTATAATTCACAGTATCACAATTCCAGTGGGTCAGAAGTTTACATACACTAAGTTGACTGTGCCTTTAAACAGCTTGGAAAATTCCAGAAAATTATGTCATGGCTTTAGACGCTTCTGATAGGCTAATTGACATCATTTGAGTCAATTGGAGGTGTACCTGTGGATGTATTTCAAGGCCTACCTTCAAACTCAGTGCCTCTTGATATCATGGGAAAATCAAAAGAAATCAGCCAAGACCTCAGAAAAAAATATGTAGACCCCCACAAGCCTGGTTCATCCTTGGCAGCAATTTACAAAAGCCTGATGGTACCACGTTCATCTGTACAAACAATAATACGCAAGTATAAACACCATTGGACCACGCAGCAGTTATACCACTCAGGAAGGAGATGTGTTCTGTCTCCTAGAGATGAACGTACTTAGGTGTGAATAGTGCAAATCAATCCCAGAACAACAGATTCACACCTTGTGAAGATGCTGATCGAAACAGGTACAAAAGTATCTATATCCATAGTAAAACGGGTATTGACACAACCTGAAAGGCCGCTCAGCAAGGAAGAAGTCACTGCTCCAAAACCGCCATAAAAAAGCCCGACTACGGTTTGCAACTGCACATGGAGAAATGTCCTCCGGTTTGATGAAACAAAAATATAACTTTTTGACCATATTGACCATCGTTATGATTGCAGGAAAAGGGTGAGGCTTGCAAGCCGAAGAACACCATCCCAATCGTGAAGCACGAGGGTGGCAGCATCGTGTTGTGGGGGTGCTTTGCTGCAGGAGGGACTGGTGCACTTCACATTATAGATGGCTTCATGAGGAAGGAAAATGAAGTGGATATATTGAAGCAACATCAAGACATCAGTCAGGAAGTTAAAGCTTGGTCGCAAATGGGTCTACCAAATTGACAATGACCCCAAGCATACTTCCAAAGTTGTGGCAAAATGGCTTAAGGACAATAAAGCCAAGGTATTGGAGTGGCCATCACAAAGCCCTGACCTCAATCCCCCCCAAAAATTGTGGGCAGAACTGAAAAAGCGTGTGTGAGTAGGGAGGGCTACAAACCTGACTCAGTTACACCTGCTCTGTCAAGAGGAATGGGCCAAAATTAACCCAACTTATTGAGGGAAGCTTGTGGAAGGCTACCCAAAACATTTGACCCAGGTTAAACAATTTAAAGGTATTTCTACCAAATACTAATTGAGTGTATGTAAACTTCTGACCCACTGGGAATGTGATGAAATAAATAAAAGCTGAAATAAATAATTATCTCTAATATTATTTTGACGATTCACACTCTTAAAATAAGGTGGTGATACTCACTGACCTAAGACAGGGAATTTTTACTCGGATTAAATGTCAGGAGTTTTGAAAAACTGAGTTTAAATATATTTGTCTAAGGTGTATGTAAACTTCCAACTTCAACTGTACATGCAAACATGTATACATACAGTACATAAATACATGCAGTATAAATACACACAGACACACATACATTACTGTTCAAAAGTTTGGGGTCATTTCGAAATGTCCTTCTTTTTGAAAGACAATAAAAAAAAATGTCCATTAAAATAACATCAAATTGATCAGAAATACATTGTCAACATTGTTAATGTTGTAAATCACGAACAGCATGCAACCCAATCCATATTGTCAGTTTAGGTGTTGCTGAATGGAAATGAATGGCCATGTAAAACGACATGGACCTTTTCTGTCTGCGACATAAAATACAGTGCCTTCAGTAAGTATTCATACCCCTTGACTTATTCCACATTGTTGTTATAGCTTGAATTCAGAATTGATTCAATATTTTTTCTTCTCACCGATCTACACACAATACCCCATATTGACAAAGTGAAAACATGTTTTTAGAAATGTTTGGTAATGTATTGAAAATGAATTCACTTAGAAATGTCCTTGTTTTTGAAAGAAAAGCATTTGTTAATGACTATTGTAGCTGGAAATGGCTGATTTTTAATGGATATCTACATAGGCTTACAGAGGTCCATTATCAGCAACCGTCACTCCTGTGTTCCAATGGCACGTTGTGTTAGCTAATCCAAGTTTATAATTTTAAATGGCTAATTAATAATTAGAAAACCCTTTTCCAAATATGTTAGCACAGCTGAAAACTGTTGTCCTGATTAAAGAAGCAATACAACTGGCCTTTTTTATTGACGAGTTGAGTATCTGGAGCATTAGCATTTGTGGGTTCAAATACAGGCTCAAAATGGCCAGAAACAAAGAACTTTCTTCTGAAACTCATCAGTATATTCTTGTTCTGAGAAATGAAGGCTATTCCATGCGAGACATTGCCAAGAAACTGAAGATCTCGTACAACGCTGTGTACTACTCTATTCACGCAAACTGGTTCTAACCAGAATAGAAATAGAATAGAGTGGGAAGCTCCGGTGCACAACTGAGCAAGAGGATACGTACTTTAGAGTGTCCAGTTTGAGAAACAGACGTCTCACAAGTACTCAACTTGCAGCTACATTAAATAGTACCCACAAACCAACAGTCTCAAGGTCAACAGTGAAGAGGCGACTCCGGGACGCTGCTCTTCTAGGCAGAGTTCCTCTGTCCAGTGTCTGTGTTATTTTGCCCGCCTTCATCTTCTCTTTTTATTTGTCAGTCTAAGACATGGCTTTTTCTTTGCAACTCTGCCTAGAAGGCCAGCATCCCGGAGTCACCTCGCCACTGTTGATGTTGAGACTGGTGTTTTGTGGGTACTATTTAATGAAGCTTGTACGAGATCTTCAGACCAATGAGTGGGTTTTCCTGTGTGTCCTACTTCTTGTTTCACGTCCATCACATCCATAAAACAGTTATTAACACTTCGCTTAACACTTGGAAACACTTATCTCCCTCACTAGCTTTAAGTGTTTAACACACTCCCTCACCCTCACCTTTTTCTCCCTCACTAGCTTTAAGCACCAACTGTCAGAGCAGCTCACAGATTACTGCACCAGTACATAGCCCACCTATATTTTAGCCCCAACAACTACCTCTTTCCCTACTGTATTTAATTTTATTTATTTATTTTTGCTCTTTTGCACCCCATTATTTTTATATCTACTTTGCACATTCTTCCATTGCAAATCTACCATTCCAGTGCTTTACTTGCTATATTGTATTTACTTTGCCACCATGGCCTTTTTTTGCCTTCACCTCCCTTATCTCACCTCATTTGCTCACATCGTATATAGACTTGTTGATACTGTATTATTGACTGTATATTTGTTTTACTCCATGTGTAACTCTGTATCGTTGTATGTGTCGAACTGCTTTGCTTTATCTTGGCCAGGTCGCAATTGTAAATGAGAACTTGTTCTCAACTTGCATACCTGGTTAAATAAAGGTGAAATAAAAAATAAAATAAATAAAATAACTAAAAAGATAATAATTATATCGTTAATACTAGATTATTTGATTAAAAAAAACAATGACAATGCTAACTATTTTCTCTTGCAATTTGAAAGGCCTAAACGGTTCTATTAACCATTGGAGCTGTCTTGATGGTTCTATTAAACGTTGTCTTGATCTCCTAGCAAGAAACCATTGATATAGCAATGCTCCAAGAAACACACCTGTTCCATAAGGACACACAGAGAACAGAAAACTATTTCCACAAACTGGCTGCCTTTTCATCAGCCCCAAACACAACTAGAGATGTTCATCATAACGATACATAACAAACCCTAATTCACCATCTTGGGTACAAGCAAAGACCAAGAAGTCAGAATAACTTTTCTTAAATTTATCCATAAAGGAAAGAAAATTGCATTTATTGATGTGTACGCTCCAAATTTATATGATCCTAATTTTTCTGATTATTTGAACAGCATATTGTTAGAATTACCTGAATTACATCTGCTTATTGGGACAGACATGAATGCCATTTTGGACATGCGGGACGAATCTAATAAAACAAATGACAATGCACATGCAACTAAGGCTCTCCAGCATATATCTCTGATTACAACCTCATTCATGCCTGATGAGTACATAATCCTTAAGCAAAAGACTTTCTACTAAAACAGGCAAACATCATTCTCACGAATGGATTTCATAATATTATCTTCACCCACACTTACTCCTCCCCGAAAAGAGACACAAGATGACATTTCAACCTTTCTAAGTACAAAATCCTACATTCCGAGATCAATTTGAAATTGAACTAAATTAATTTATAATGATTTATAAAAATTCAGTCGAGGACCCCCGGATTCTTTGGGATGCCACCAAAAGTTATTTAAACAATAATACAACTCAAACACGGGAATTACTATCAGAACCCAAATTAATCAGTCAAAGATTATCCTGCTTCTATAAAGAACTGTACACCTCTGATTATAAATCCACACCAAGCCGAACTAAGTCCTTTCTAAAATAATTAAGAACTCTTCTTCTATCCACCTCGTTGGGAGCTCAAATCTCTCTCAATGAACTCAAAAGGGCATTAGATAACAAGAATAAAGGCAAATCACCTGGATGGGATGGTATTCCTTCTGAGTTCTACTTAACAGTTTGGAATCAGTTAGGTCCACTATTGCTTGAAATGATTAATAAAGCTCTTCACAAAGGTTCATTTGGGAGAGATGTGAATAGAGCACAATTTGAACTTGTATTAACAAGAAGATAAGGATGACACCCAGTGATTTCACTATCACCCACTATCTTCAATAAACACAGACATTAAACTGATTTCGAAAATGTTGTCGTCCCGTCTAAAATACTTACTTACCCAAATTGACCCACATGGACAAAAGCAGGTTTGTTAAAAAGCGTTTATCCTCAGATAACCTTCGTCGACTTTTACATATCTTAAATGCTGCATCATTGTCGATTGGGATACAGTCCACATGTCTTAAATGCTGCATCATTGTCGATTGGGATACAGTCCACATATCTTAAATGCTGCATCATTGTCGATTGGGATACAGTCCACATATCTTAAATGCTGCATCATTGTCGATTGGGATACAGTCCACATGTCTTAAATGCTGCATCATTGTCGATTGGGATACAGTCCACATGTCTTAAATGCTGCATCATTGTCGATTGGGATACAGTCCACATGTCTTAAATGCTGCATCATTGTCGATTGGGATACAGTCCACATATCTTAAATGCTGCCTCATTGTCGATTGGGATACAGTCCACATATCTTAAATGCTGCATCATTGTCGATTGGGATACAGTCCGCATATCTTAAATGCTGCATCATTGTTGATTGGGATACAGTCCACATGTCTTAAATGCTGCATCATTGTTGATTGGGATACAGTCCACATGTCTTAAATGCTGCATCATTGTTGATTGGGATACAGTCCACATGTCTTACATGCTTCATCAGAGACAACAGTTCGTTGGGCTGTATTACCTCTCAATGCAGATACAAAGCTTTACTAGACTAGAAGGGTCATAACTCTGGTCTGTCTTGGAACACATGGGGATTGGCTTCAATTTCATTAATATGATTAAAATACTATATGCCAATCCCTCAGCCATAATTATAACAGGTGATATCTGCTCTGCTCCGTTCAGAATCACTAGAAGAAGCAGACAAGGTGATTAATTTTCACCTTTTTATTATAGATGGAACATCTGGCCCAGGCACTTTGTCAATCGAAGGAAATAACACCATTTTCACTCAAATATACTGTACTTTCACTCAATTGCTCATTAACACATTGAAGATCATAGATAAAATCGCCATAATCTCAAATTATGGAATGTATCTAACCAAATCAGCTCTACTGCCTCTGAATGCCCCAATGGAGGACTCAATCTCTATTTATGGAATCACAATTGTTTCCCATTTTACAGTGGCTTGCGAAAGTAATCACCCCCCTTGGCATTTTTCCTATTTTGTTACCTTACACCCTGGAATTAAAAAATATTTTTGGGGGGGGGGGGTTTGTATAATTTGATTTACACAACATGCCTACCACTTTGAAGATGCAAAATCTTTTTTTATTGTGAAACAAACAAGAAATAAGACAAAAAAATAAAACTTGAGCGTGCATAACTATTTACCCCCCAAAGTCAATATTTTGTAGAGTCGGCTTTTGCAGTAATTACAGCTGCAAGTCTCTTGGGGTATGTCTCTATAAGCTTGGTACATATAGCCACAGGGATTCTTGTCCATTCTTCAAGACAAAACTGCTCCAGCTCCTTCAAATTGGATGGGTTCCACTGCTGTACAGCAAACTTTAAATCATACCACAGATTCTCAATTGGATTCAGGTCTGGGTTTTGACTAGGCCAATCCAAGACATTTAAATGTTTCCCCTTAAACCACTCAAGTGTTTCTTTAGCAGTATGCTTAGGGTCATTGTCCTGCTGGAAGGCGAACCTCCATCCCAGTCTCAAATCTCTGGAAGAACCTCTGTCCCAGTCCCTGCTGATGAAACATGTCTCCACAGCATGTTGCTGCCATCACCATGCTTCACTGTGGGGATGGTATTCTCGGGGTGATGAGAGGTTTTGGGTTTGCGCCAGACATACCATTTTCCTTGATGGCCAAAAAACTAGATTTATGTCTCATCTGACCAGAGTACCTCCTTCCAAATGTTTGGGGTGTCTCCCACATGACTGTGTCTTATTTTTCTTTAAGCAATGGCTTTTTTTCTGGCCACTCTTCCTCCTCCGTAAAGCCCAGTTCCATGGAATGTATGGCTTAAAGTGGTCCTATGGACAGATACTCCAATCTCCACTGTGGAGCTTTGCAGCACCTTCAGGGTTACCTTTGGTCTCTTTGTTGCCTCTCTGATTAATGCCCTCCTTGCCTGGTCTGTGTGTTTTGGTGGGCAGCCCTCTCTTGGCAGGTTTGATGTGGTGCCATATTTTTTAAATTTTTTAATAATGGATTTAATGGTACTCGGTTGGATGTTCAAAGTTTCTGATATTTTTTATAACTCATCCCTGATGTACTTCTCCACAACTTTGTCCCTGACCTGTTCGGAGAGTTCATTGGTCTTAATGGTGCCCCTTGCTTAGGTGGTGTTGCAGTCTCTGGGGCCTTTCAGAACAGGTGTATATATACTGAGATCATATGACAGGTCATGTGACACTTAGATTGCACACAGGTGGACTTTATTTAACTTCTGAAGGTAATTGGTTGCACCAGATCTTATTTAGGGGTTTCATAGCAAAGGGGAAGAATACATATGCACACACCACCTTTCCATTTTTCTGTTGTTGAAATTTTTGAAAAGTACTTTTTTTAAATTTCACTTCACCAATTTGGACTATTTTGTGTATGTTCATTACATGAAATCCAAAATAAAAATGCATTTAAATTACAGGTTGTAATCAACAAAATACAAAAAACGTCAAAGGGGATTAATTATTTTGCAAGGCACTGTAAATATTTAGAAGTAGATGCATTGTCTTCTTTAGATACAACCATTTCCAGAACCTTTAACAGCTTAAATCAATTCAATCTGATCTCAGTAGATGGAATAATATCCACGTTTCCTTAACAGGTAGAATATAGATTTTTTTTCAATGAATATATTGCCATGGGTGAATTTCTGGAGTTGAATTCTTCCCATTTCTCCCCCATCTGGTCATTGGGATAAAATTCACAGTTTCAACATTTTTAAGGTAAACGATCCCAGATAATGAAACATTTACAAAGAGGGAAAGACATAGGAGGACTATCTGTACCAAAACGTAAAAAATGTTTTTTCAGGCTCTAGTATTTCGCCCCATCCTAAATTGGTTTGGACATGATTCTTCTGCTTACAGGCTGAGGATAGAGAGAACATATATTTTCTCCTATTGCCCTGGAAGAGGTAGTCTTCACTGATATATCCATTCAACAATGTAAACTACGTTTTGATCCTATTATTACTCACACAATTTCTATTTTGTGAAAAAAAAGGTAAACAATATAACTGGGAATCAAAATGACATGCCCATGCTCCAATGTTCAGAATAATGCCTTGTGATCTGGAGGACGGACTTTTTTACCCCCCCCCAATGATCCAAATGTGGAATATGCACCATTGCAGTTATCATGGACAGTAATGATTTGAGAACATTCCAAGATTTGACAGATATATATACACATTCCCAGGCAAGCCCTTTGGCTTTATTTGCTATGCTGAGTTGGCAGGTACGTGTTGGGTAGCATGGTTTCCAGGTGGGGAGGGAGGATGCGGGCTGGTTTGATGTGGAGTGAGGAGTGGGGATTGGTCTGGGTTCTTTTTTTCATTTATTTGATTGTTATTGTACCTGTTACCCTCTGGAAAAAAAGTACCATACAAAAAAAATACAACAATGATCACAAAGGAGGGAGAAGGGGAAATATGGATTGTGTGTGTATATGTGTGTGCCTGTGTGTGTGTGTGTGTGTGTGTGTGTGTGTGTGTGTGTGTGTGTGTGTGTGTGTGTGTGTGTGTGTGTGTGTGTGTGTGTGTGTGTGTGTGTGTGTGTGTGTGTGTGTGTGTGTGTGTGTGTGCCTGCATGTGTGTGTGTGTTTTTTATATATACTGTATGATGGTGTGTGGGTCGACTTCAAGAGCATTGAGAGTTATGTGCCCACCAGCCCAGTGCAGTAGCCTGACACAGAGTGCTGCTACGATGACTGGAAACGTCTCTATTGGCACACATTTAGATAGGGCTTCTCATGGCCCAGGGACTCAGATACCACACTGTAACCTGGTTCAGTTAGACGGTGGAAGCGTGGAAGGTATAGCGAATCCCTTGTAGGGAATCAGAGAGACAACGACAAACTCATCCACATGAGCTGTCATCGCCCCAAAGTGATGGACAACCTTCACAAACCTCATCTCTTACCTTTATCACAAGTCAAACTGATGGCTTTGACTTGAAACTGGAGCAACTGGAGCAACTGGAGAAACTGGAGCAACTCTAACAACTACTTCAACTGTAGCAACTGGAGCAACTAGAGCAAATGGAGCAACTGGAGCAACTGGAGCAATTGGAGAAACTGGAGCGACTGGAGAAACTGTAACGACTGGAGAAACTGTAACTACTAGTTCAACTGTAGCAAATGGAGCAACTGGGGAAACTGGAGCGAATGAAGCAACTGTAGAAACTGGATTATACGTACATGTTATGAAGCATGACAACGTGTTATCTAAACCTATCCAGTGTTGTTATTTAGTTTCTTGGACATCTACGGTGCATTCAGAAAGTGTTCAGACCTCTTGACTTTTTCCACATTTTGTTACGTTACATCCATATTTTAAAATTGATCAAAATATTTATTTTTCTCATCAATCGACATACAATATCCCATAATGACAAATTGAAAACAGGTTTGCAGATTTTTGGGGAAATGTATAACAAATGTAAAACTGAAATACCTTCTTTACAGGTAATTCAGACTCTTTGCTATGAGAGTCATGTTGTGTATTGACATTCTAGTTTGTCCCTTTAGGGCACCTGTAGTACCCCCCTGCTTACGTACATTGGAATGCTTGAAATGCATTAAACAATGCCCACATTAGTTTATGATCCTGTCTCATGTCCTATCACTACATTAGTTGCATAAGTAATACACTGTTCTATACAACTACACTGGTGATGAGGAATAAACTTTCTCATGTTTCTGTTCATTATGTTTGGTAAAAGTCTGAGTCTAATTAGCGTAGCACACCTTTTTAATCGGCATATTCAACAGCTTTGAAGTGTGATCAAGCCATCAATGTTTTGTAATTATTGGTGTAAAAATGTTAGCTAACAGGTTTGCAATTAGCATGTTTGACATTTCAGTGGAAATACTACTACTATCAGCTTTTTGATAAGCAGTTAAGCAAAGCAATATGTCCTGCATTATCGACATACGGTCCCCAATTAATGGCCACCTTACTATTTTGTTCAATTACAAGATATATCTGTTTAATTTTATTCAAAGGACACCAATCTTGTATTCAAAGTGTTTATTAGATAGTTGACTAGTTGGCTAGCCCTCCTGCAGACTCTTAAAAATGTTTTCTCACCAAAATCTTCATTGTTGTAACCAAATATTGTCTCATTATTTATTTTAAAAATTAATCTTTTGTTTTGAGAAAGTAGACAACAGTTTAATACATAACTGAGTATGAAAAATTAGGTAAATTAATTATTAAATGATGTGTGGTCTGTCGCGCAATTTACAATATACTGCATAGCTTGTCCCACAAAATTTGTATATCTTACTTTTTTGAAAACTCTCAAAACCTTAACTTAACTTACATAAACTGAAATGAAAATTGATGGTCAGCTGGCTATAATGCTTTCTTTATTTGCTGAACATACCGTTATTTTACAGACCATTGAAATGTTGAGCTTGTGGTGATTTAATCCTCCAACCGCAACACTATTATTTTTTATTTTTTTACCTTTATTTAACCAGGCAAGTCAGTTAAGAACAAATTCTTATTTTCAATGACAGCCTAGGAACAGTGGGTTAACTGCCTGTTCAGGGGCAGAATGACAGATTTGTACCTTGTCAACTCGGGGGTTTTGAACTTGCAACCTTTCGGTTACTAGTCCAATGCTCTAACCACTAGGCTACCCTGCCGCCCCAGGGACAAGGACATCTCTGCCGGCCAAACCCTTCCCTAACCCAGACGACACTGGGCCAATTGTGAACCGCCACATCAGTTTCCTGGCCGCGGCTGGCTGCGACAGAGCTCAAACACGAATCTCTCGTGGCACAGCTAACACTGTGATGCATTGCCTTAGACCACTACACCACTCAGGAGGCCTTGAGATTCAGGTTTCATAAGAGAAATCATGAGGGGAGTCAATCTCACAGTTTATGGCTGTATTGAAACAGTTATCTGAACACTTTGAATTTGGGCGATCACCGAGGGACACTGTACGTTATAGGTTAGTGTGTGGCAACGAGGCAGTAAAAGAAACGGCTTTTGACTGAGAGTAACTTAACATTGCACGAAGCTAAAGAAATTAGTATGTCAATGGAAATGGCAAATAAAGATGCACAGCAGCGAAGTGCATCAACCCAAGTAGATAAGGTGTCTTTGGGATTTAAAAAACAATACAGTAGGTGGCAATCGCTGTCGGAAACCAGGTCACCAGGCAGAGGAGTGGTGGTGCAAAGACTTAGACTGCAGAAGTTGTGGGGAAAAGGGTCACATCGAACGTGCATGTAAAAACAAAAAGACACAAACAAAAGTACTGAACAAAGGAAAAGAGATTTCAGGAAGTACAAATAAAAAGTGCATAAAACGGAGAGTACAGAGGATGAACAAAGTGACCTTGTCTGAAGGGGAAGAATCTTTGCATGTTTTGTCCATTTTAGACAACGGATACGGATACTGGGTGACACCACTACGGGATGGAAACGCAGTACGGATGTGGACACTGGAGCAGCCATATATTTTCTGTCTGATGGCTGTATACAAGGAGAAACTACATCACCTCACACTACAGCCCACACAGATGACGCTGAAAACATACACAGGTGAGATTGTTCCCATGAGAGGAAGCGTGATTGTTACAGTGGAGCTCAACAAACGGAAGGTAAAGCTACCACTGTACATCGTGAAAAGCAACCATCCAGCTTTGGCTGGAAAAAAATCTAGCTAAACTGGCAGGAAATTCACATGGTTCCAAAGGAGGACAACTGATATTGAGGAAAAACTCAGATGTGTTCAAAGGAGAACTTGACAGTGTAAAGGGCATAACAGTTCAACTGACCGTAAAATCAGAAAGCAAGCCAAAATGCTTCAAAGCTAGACCTGCCCCATACGCCATAAAACCAAAAGTTGAAACTGAGCTAACCAGAATAGTTGAGTGTGGAGTATTGGATCCAGTGACCGTAAGTGAATGGCCGACACCTGTCTTTCCAGACATAAAAACACATGGATCCTCAGACTGTGGTGATTTCAAAGTCACCAATAACCCTGTCTTGACTGCTGAAAAATATCCACTATCCCTCATTTATGACCTCTTTTCTTGTTTAGCTGGAGGACAGAAATTCAGTAAGTTAGACTTATGTCAGGACTATTGTCACGATCGTTATAAGGAGTGGACCAAGATGCAGCGTGGTATGTTTCCATCCTTTATTTTGGAATAGAAAACTTTAAAGAACAAAACAACAAAGAACATGAAGCTAATATAATGCTCACATAGACAAGATCCTACAAAGCACAGTGGGAAAATGGCTACCTAAATATGATCCCCAATCAGAGATAACGATAAACAGCTGCCTTTGATTGGGAACCATACTAGGCCAACATAGAAATATAATTCACCTAGATAACCCACCCTTAAATCCCACTCCGACCTAACCAACATAGAGAATAAAAGCTCTCTATGGTCAGGGCGTGACACCTATCTACAGATGCATATGGACCAAGAGTCACAATAACTGTTGATCATAGTGACTCACAAAGGACTGTACAAGTACTAGAACTGTTGACCATAGTGACTCACGAAGGACTGTACAGGTACGATAGGCTTCCTACTGGAATCAACTAAGCTCCGGTCTGGTTTCAGAGAACTATGGACCAGATACTGAGTGGGTTCACTGGGGTCCAATGCTAACTCAATGATTTACTCATCATCGTCAAAGATGAGCAGGAACACCTGAGAAATCTGGACACTACACTACAGAGACTAGAAGAGTACAGTCTGAGGGTCCGGAAGAACCCGACATTCCAGGGCTCCACAAGGCGCCATCAAAGGTGAAGGCCGTCGTGGAAGCTCCATCCAAATGGAACAGAAGTCAGCTGGGATCATTCTTAGTTCTGCGGATGTTCTACGCAAAGTGTTTGCCAAACCTAGCTGAAATGTTAAAGCCACTGCGTTAACTTTAGAACAAAAGCAAACAGTGGAAGTGGACAGACAGATGTGAGGAAGCCTTCAAGAAAGTGAAAATAGCCTTAGGTCAGTCAGAGGCTCTCATCCACTTCAACCATTACAGTTGGCATGTTGCCATTACAGTTGGCATGTTATGCATCACCTCACGACGTTGGTGCTGTTGTCTCACACATCATGCCATCATGGAAAGAAAGGCCAATTTCTTTCGCATCACCGACATTAACTATGCACAGATAGAGTGTGAAGCACCTGCCACCGTGTTCGGAGATAAGACGGAGTTGAGAGATGTCATCAGTTTCTGTTTGGCCGACGAATCACACCGCTGACGGACCATAGTCCCCTCACCTCCATCCTTGGTCCCCACAACGGCATTCCGTCACTCGCAGCCAGTCGCGTGCAGCGATGGGTGTGACTTATCTGGGCACCAGTACGATATCAAGTACAGAAGGTCTGAGCAGCACTGCAATGCAGACGGCCTCTCAAGACTTCCCTTACCTGTCCCACACACTGAGCACTCCCAGGCTGAAATCTTCAAGTGACGAAGTGACGAACGCCCCAGTTACGTTGGTCCAAGTGAAAAAGTTCTGAGGTCGTAGACATTGTCACTCGTGGTAAAGGAGGAGAACTCTCTGACAGCCTTACCTGGTAAGGAGGAATGAGCTCACAGTTGAGTCTGGATGCTTTGCTATGGGGCTTTCGAGAGACCACTGAGAAGGCATGTGCTTAAAAATCTCCATTCAGGGCACTGTGGCATGGTGTGAATTAAGGAAATTGTACACAGCTGCTTTTGGTGGCCAGGTTTGGACACAGCTATTGAATACAAGGCCAAGTCATGCTATGCATGTCAACAGATGAGAAAATGCCCCAGCTAGTGCCACTACACCCATGGGACTTCTCAGAGGAGCCTTGGCAGTGAATCCACATAGACTATGCAGGCCCACTGGAGGATCGTTGAGGTCACAGTGATGAAGAGCACCTCAGCAGAGAGAACCATCGAAGAGCTACGGTCAATCTTCAGTCACTTCGGCTTGCCGATGCAACTCGTTAGTGATAATGGCCCACAACTGGTGTCTGAAGAGTTCCTATCATTCATGAAGCAAATGGAATTCAGCACATCGTCATCACCGTATCACCCTGCAACGAACGGCCTCACTGAAAGATATGTCCAGATGATGGAGGAAGCTTTAAAATCATCACAAGGGAACAGGTCCCTCATTAGGCACCTAAACACCTTCCTGTTGACCTACAGAAACAGCCCCCACGCTACATCCAAAGTTGCACCCGCATCAGCCATGATGAAAAGACAGCTTCGCACGCGACTCGACCTCCTGAGACCACCAAAGACTAAACAGGTCATACAGACACAACGGCTCGACCTCCTGAGACCACCAAAGACTAAACAGGTCATACAGACACAACGGCTCGACCTCCTGAGACCACCAAAGACTAAACAGGTCAAACAGACACAACGGCTCGACCTCCTGAGACCACCAAAGACTAAACAGGTCAAACAGACACAACGGCTCAACCTCCTGAGACCTCCACAGACTAAACAGGTCATACAGATACAACGGCTCGACCTCCTGAGACCACCAAAGACTAAACAGGTCATACAGACACAACGGCTCGACCTCCTGAGACCACCAAAGACTAAACAGGTCAAACAGACACAACGGCTCGACCTTCTGAGACCACCAAAGACTAAACATGTCATACAGACACAACAGAGAGCACAGGTGGAGAGATGAAGCAAGGCAAAAGACAGAAGCTGGAGAGACAGTTCTTGCTTGGAGCCACTGTAAAGATCCACAGTGGATACCGTCAACATTGGTTGCACAAACAGGCCCTGTGCCCTACACAGTTCACACAACGGAGATCATCTGAAGGAGACACGTGTAGCAATTTTTGCCAGGAACCAACCTCAGAGATGACGCATGTCAATTGACCTACTATTGACTACGAGCCCTCAACCGAACACCCATTGCAGCAACCTACAAATGTTGCCGACTCACGGTACTGTTGCTCCCCAGTCTGGGCGTACACCACCAGTATATCATCATTCCTTGGAGGAGAAAGACGACCCCCTGAAAGGTTGAAAATTTAGTTCAGACTGACCTCTGATATAGGGGCAGAATACACTCCCAGGGTTAAATCTGGGTACTGAGGCAGTTACCCCTCTTCCCCTAGTTCAAAAAAGGTTCTTTGGAAAAGGAAATTTATTTACATTGAGAGAACTGTGAAATGTTAAAAAGAAAAGATTATGGAAAACAGTGAATACTACATTTTTCCTTTTGAGGCATCAAAAGTAAAGGGTGAGGAAAATGTAGTGCACTGATATTTTAGTTTGTCCCATCAGGGCACCTGTAGTAACCCCCCCACCTCCCTCCTGCTTACGTACATTGGAATGCTTGGAATGTTTTCTCCTGTGAAACGCAGTAAACAATGCCCACGTTAGTTTCTACTCCTGTCTCATGTCCTGTCCTTATATTAATCAAATCAAATCAAATTAATGTATATAGCCCTTCGTACATCAGCTGATTTCTCAAAGTGCTGTACAGAAACCCAGCCTAAAACCCCAAACAGCAAGCAATGCTGTAGAAGTAATACAGTGTGGTATATAAATCAAATCAAGTCAAACTTTATTTGTCACATGCGCCGTATACAACAAGTATAGACCTTACCGTGAAATGCTTACTTACAAGCCCTTAATAAACAACTTGAAATGAGCTCAGGTGCATCCTGTTTCCATTCATCATCCTTGAGATGTTTCTACAACTTGATTGGAGTCCACCTGTGGTAAAAATCAATTGAATGGACGTGATTTGGAAAGGTACACAAATATCTATGGTCCCACAGTTGACAGTGCATGTTAGAGCAAAAACCAAGCCATGAGGTTGAAGGAATTGTCCGTAGAGCTCTGAGACATGATTGTGTCGAGGCAGAAATCTGGAGAAGGGTACCAAAACATTTCAGCAGCATTGACGGTCCCTAAGAACACAGTGGCCTCCATCATTCTTAAATGGAAGACGTTTGGAACCACCAAGACTTCCTAGAGCTGGTCCACCCAGCCAAACTGAGCAATTGGGGTAGAAGGGCCTTGGTCAGGGAGGTTACTAAGAACCTGATGGTCACTCTGACAGACCTCCAGAGTTCCTCTGTGGAGATGGGATAACCTTCCAGAAGGACAACCATCTCTGCAGCACTCCAGTAATCAGGTCTTTATGGTAGAGTGGCCAGACAGAAGCCACTCCTCAGTAAAAGGCACATGACAGCCCGCTTGGAGTTTGCCAAAAGGCACCTAAAGACTCACAGACCACGAGAAACAAGATTATCTGGTCTAGTGAAACCAAGATTGAACTCTTTGGCCTGAATGCCAAATGTCACGTCTGGAAAAAACCTGCCACCATCCCTACGGTGAAGCATGGTGGTGGCAGCATCATGATGTGGGGACGTTTTTCAGCGGCAGGGAGAGTAGTCAGGTTCGAGAGAAAGATGAACGGAGCAAAGTACAGAGAAATCCTTGATGAAAATCAGTGCCAAAGTACTGAATAAAGGGTCTAAATACTTACGTAATTGTGATATTTCAGTTTTTTATTTGTAATAAATTTTGCAAAGAAATCTAGAAACCTGTTTTTGCTTTGTCATTAATGGGTATTGTGTGTAGATTGATGAAGGAAAAAAACTATTTAATCCATTTTAGAATAAGGTTGTAGCGTAATAAATGGTGCAAAAGTCAAGGGTTTCTGAATGCACAGAACCGGTATCAGTAAGGTATAAAGTTCTACAGAGATGCTAACCAGGCCTAGTTTCTTGTCTCTGAAGATTCAGGCTGGTGTTGTTGGAGCCTGGGTCTGGACTCAGGAACATGAGGGGAGCTGACACTCTGTAGAAAGTGAGACACACTGCTCACTTTCACAGCTGCCTGGGCCATGTCTCCTGATGGCTGCTAGAGATGGAGTGGAGGGGTGTGTGGGGGTGGAGGAGGTGTGCGGGGGTGGAGGTGTGTGTGTCTGTCTCTGTGTTTGTGTATGTGTGTGTGTGTGCTTGTGTATGTGCATGCTAGGTACGTACATGTGAGAGATACAAAGAGAGAGAGAGTGAGAGTTTTCAAATGCACCTCATTCTCAGTCTTGAGGCAGGGAAATCACTCATCTTGTAGCTGGTCTAAGGTCTGCTGCTGTTGGTGACAGCTGATGACAATCCCACAGAGAACTGTATAATATCACCTGTAAGAGTAGGTGAAGGAGGGAGAGCTGTGAAAGGTGAGGGAGGGAGAGCTGTGATAGGTGAGGGAGGGAGAGCTGTGATAGGTGAGGGAGGGAGAGCTGTGGTAGGTGAGGGAGGGACAGCTGTGATAGGTGAAGGAGGGAGAGCTGTGGTAGGTGAGGGAGGGAGAGCTGTGATAGGTGAGGGAGGGAGAACTGTGATAGGTGAGGGAGGGAGAACTCTGATAGGTGAGGGAGGGAGAACGGTGATAGGTGAAGGAGGGAGAGATGTGATAGGTGAGGGAGGGAGAACTGTGGTAGGTGAGGGAGGGAGAACTCTGATAGGTAAGGGAGGGAGAACTGTGATAGGTGAGGGAGAGAGAACTGTGATAGGTGAGGGAGGGAGAGCTGTGATAGGTGAGGGTGGGAGAGCTGTGATAGGTGAGGGAGGGAGAGCTGTGATAGGTGAGGGAGGGAGAAGTGTGATAGGTGAGGGAGGGAGAACTCTGATAGGTGAGGGAGGGAGAACTGTGGTAGGTGAGGGAGGGAGAGCTGTGATAGGTGAGGGAGGGAGAACTGTGGTAGGTGAGGGAGAGAGAACTGTGATAGGTGAGGGAGGGAGAGCTGTGATAGGTGAGGGAGGGAGAAGCGTGATAGGTGAGGGAGGGAGAACTCTGATAGGTGAGGGAGGGAGAACTGTGATAGGTGAGGGAGGGAGAACTGTGGTAGGTGAGGGAGGGAGAGCTGTGATAGGTGAGGGAGGGAGAACTGTGATAGGTGAGGGAGGGAGAGCTGTGATAGGTGAGGGAGGGAGAACTGTGATAGGTGAGGGAGGGAGAAGTGTGATAGGTGAGGGAGGGAGAACTCTGATAGGTGAGGGAGGGAGAACTGTGGTAGGTGAGGGAGGGAGAGCTGTGATAGGTGAGGGAGGGAGAACTGTGGTAGGTGAGAGAGGGAGAACTCTGATAGGTGAGGGAGGGAGAACTGTGATAGGTGAGGGAGAGAGAACTGTGATAGGTGAGGGAGGGAGAGCTGTGATAGGTGAGGGAGGGAGAGCTGTGATAGGTGAGGGAGGGAGAGCTGTGATAGGTGAGGGAGGGAGAACTGTGATAGGTGAGGGAGGGAGAGCTGTGATAGGTGAGGGAGGGAGAGCTTTGATAGGTGAGGGAGATAGAGCTGTGATAGGTGAGGGAGGGAGAGCTGTGATAGGTGAGGGAGGGAGAGCTGTGATAGGTGAGGGAGGGAGAACTGTGTTAGGTGAGGGAGGGAGAACTCTGATAGGTGAGGGAGGGAGAACTGTGATAGGTGAGGGAGAGAGAACTGTGATAGGTGAGGGAGGGAGAGCTGTGATAGGTGAGGGAGGGAGAGCTGTGATAGGTGAGGGAGGGAGAGCTGTGATAGGTGAGGGAGGGAGAACTGTGCTAGGTGAGGGAGGGAGAACTCTGATAGGTGAGGGAGGGAGAACTGTGATAGGTGAGGGAGGGAGAACTGTGATAGGTGAGGGAGAGAGAACTGTGATAGGTGAGGGAGGGAGAGCTGTGATAGGTGAGGGAGGGAGAACTGTGATAGGTGAGGGAGGGAGAGCTGTGATAGGTGAGGGAGGGAGAGCTGTGATAGGTGAGGGAGGGAGAGCTGTGCTAGGTGAGGGAGGGATAACTCTGATAGGTGAGGGAGGGAGAACTGTGATAGGTGAGGGAGGGAGAGCTGTGATAGGTGAGGGAGGGAGAACTGTGATAGGTGAGGGAGGGAGAGCTGTGATAGGTGAGGGAGGGAGAGCTGTGATAGGTGAGGGAGATAGAGCTGTGATAGGTGAGGGAGGTAGAGCTGTGATAGGTGAGGGAGGTAGAGCTGTGATAGGTGATTGAGGGAGAACTGTGTTAGGTGAGGGAGGGAGAGCTGTGCTCGGTGAGGGAGGGAGAGCTGTGATAGGTGAGGGAGGGAGAACTGTGATAGGTGATGGAGAGAGAGCTGTGATAGGTGAGGGAGGGAGAACTGTGATAGGTGAAGGAGGGAGAGCTGTGATAGGTGAGGGAGGGAGAACTGTGCTAGGTGAGGGAGGGAGAGCTGTGATAGGTGAGAGAGGGAGAGCTGTGCTAGGTGAGGGAGGTAGAGCTGTGATATGTGAGGGAGGGAGAACTGTGCTAGGTGAGGGAGGGATTGCTGTGCTAGGTGAGGGAGGGAGAACTGTGATAGGTGAGGGAGGGAGAGCTGTGATAGGTGAGGGAGGGAGAGCTGTGATAGGTGAGGGAGGGAGAGCTGTGCTAGGTGAGGGAGGGATAACTCTGATAGGTGAGGGAGGGAGAACTGTGATAGGTGAGGGAGGGAGTGCTGTGATAGGTGAGGGAGGGAGAACTGTGATAGGTGAGGGAGGGAGAGCTGTGATAGGTGAGGGAGGGAGAGCTGTGATAGGTGAGGGAGATAGAGCTGTGATAGGTGAGGGAGGTAGAGCTGTGATAGGTGAGGGAGGTAGAGCTGTGATAGGTGATTGAGGGAGAACTGTGTTAGGTGAGGGAGGGAGAGCTGTGCTCGGTGAGGGAGGGAGAGCTGTGATAGGTGAGGGAGGGAGAACTGTGATAGGTGATGGAGAGAGAGCTGTGATAGGTGAGGGAGGGAGAACTGTGATAGGTGAAGGAGGGAGAGCTGTGATAGGTGAGGGAGGGAGAACTGTGCTAGGTGAGGGAGGGAGAGCTGTGATAGGTGAGAGAGGGAGAGCTGTGCTAGGTGAGGGAGGTAGAGCTGTGATATGTGAGGGAGGGAGAACTGTGCTAGGTGAGGGAGGGATTGCTGTGCTAGGTGAGGGAGGGAGAGCTGTGATAGGTGAGAGAGGGAGAGCTGTGATAGGTGAGGGAGAGAGAGATGTGATAGGTGGAGGAGAGAGAGCTGTGATAGGTGAGGGAGGGAGAGCTGTGATAGGTGAGGGAGGGAGAGCTGTGCTAGGTGAGGGAGGGAGAGCTGTGATAGGTGAGGGAGGGAGAGCTGTGATAGGTGAGGGAGAGAGAGCTGTGATAGGTGAGGGAGAGAGAGATGTGATAGGTGAGGGAGGAAGAGCTGTGATAAGTGAAGGAGGGAGAGCTGTGATAGGTGAAGGAGAGAGAGCTGTGATAGGTGAGGTAGAGGGAGCTGTGATAGGTGAGAGAGGGAGAGCTGTGATAGGTGAGGGAGGGAGAGCTGTGATAGGTGAGGGAGGGAGAACTGTGATAGGTGAGGGAGGGAGAGCTGTGATAGGTGAGGGAGGGAGAACTGTGATAGGTGAGGGAGGGAGAGCTGTGATAGGTGAGGGAGGGAGAGCTGTGATAGGTGAGGGAAGGAGAACTGTGATAGGTGAGGGAGGGAGAACTGTGATAGGTGAGGGAGGGAGAGCTGTGATAGGTGAGGGAGGGAGAGCTGTGATAGGTGAGAGTGGGAGAGCTGTGATAGGTGAGGGAGGGAGAGCTGTGATAGTTGAGGGAGGGAGAGCTATGATAGGTGAGGGAGGGAGAGCTGTGGTAGGTGAGGGAGGGAGAGCTGTGATAGGTGAGGGAGGGAGAACTGTGGTAGGTGAGGGAGGGAGAGCTGTGATAGGTGTGGGAGGGAGAACTGTGGTAGGTGAGGGAGGGAGAACTCTGATAGGTGAGGGAGGGAGAGCTGTGATAGGTGAGGGAGGGAGAGCTGTGATAGGAGAGGGAGGGAGAGCTGTGATATGTGAGTGAGGGAGAGCTGTGATAGGTGAGGGAGGGAGATCTGTGATAGGTGAGGGAGAGCTGTGATAGGTGAGGGAGGGAGAGCTGTGATAGGTGAGGGAGAGCTGTGATAGGTGAAGGAGGGAGAGCTGTGATAGGTGAAGGAGGGAGAGCTGTGATAGGTGAGGGAGAGCTGTGATAGGTGAGGGAGGGAGAGCTGTGATAAGTGAGGGAGAGAGAGAGGAGCTGGATGACTGCAGTAAACATCCAAGTCAACGTTGCTTTTTTTAAGATTAAGGATATGGATTTTCCCATTCATTCGTGCTCACAATCAATTAACCACAGTGGTAATCATACACGCTGGCGATCTGGTGCTTCATTAATGTGTGTGTGTGTGTGGGTGTGTGTTTGGCGAGCATGCAATTGTGTGTGTGTGTGTGTGTTCGCACAAAGTTGACCTCATGACTACCCTGAGACAACCCTGAGTGTGTTGATTCACTGATGTGGTCATTCTGTCTGGGTTGGCACCCGCCCTTGGGTTGTGCCATGGCGGAGATCTTTGCGGGCTATACTCAGCTTTGTCTCAGGATGGTAAGTTGGTGGTTGAAGATATCCCTCTAGTGGTGTGGGGGCTGTGCTTTGGCAAAGTGGGTGGGGTTATATCCTTCCTGTTTGGCCCTTTCCGGGGGTGTCCTCGGGTGGGGCCACAGTGTCTCCTGACCCCTCCTGTCTCAGCCTCCAGTATTCATGCTGCAGTAGTTTATGGGTCGGGGGGCTGGGGTCAGTTTGTTATATATGGAGTACTTCTCCTGTCCAATTTGGTGTCCTGTGTGAATCTAAGTGTGCGTTCTCTAATTCTCGCCTTCTCTCTCTCGGAGGACCTGAGCCCTAGGACCATGCCCCAGGACTACCTGACATGATGACTCCTTGCTGTCCCCAGTCCACCGGGCCGTGCTGCTGCTCCAGTTTCAACTGTTCTACCTTATTATTATTTGACCATGCTGGTAATTTATGAACATTTGAACATCTTGGCCATGTTCTGATATAATCTCCACCCGGCACAGCCGGAAGAGGACTGGCCACCCCACATATGCTCTCTCTAATTCTCTTTCTTTCTCTCTCTCAGAGGACCTGAGCCCTAGGACCATGCCCCAGGACTACCTGACATGATGACTCCTTGCTGTCCCCAGTCCACCTGGCCGTGCTGCTGCTCCAGTTTCAACTGTTCTGCCTTATTATTATTCGACCATGCTGGTCATTTATGAACATTTGAACATCTTGGCCATGTTCTGTTATAATCTCTACCCGGCACAGCCAGAAGAGGACTGGCCACCCCACATAGCCTGGTTCCTCTCTAGGTTTCTTCCTAGGTTTTGGCCTTTCTAGGGAGTTTTTCCTAACCACCGTGCTTCTACACCTGCATTGCTTGCTGTTTGGGGTTTTAGGCTGGGTTTCTGTACAGCACTTTGAGATATCAGCTGATGTACGAAGGGCTATATAAATAAATTTGATTTGATTTGATTTGATGACTACCAACTCATTATGTTTGTCCCCTCTGGTAATCTGGCAATCCTATGAGTGTTTTTCAATCCAACACATCTTGAATAGAACAGCAACCCAGAGTTATGGGGAATCAACAGGTGGCATTCTAAAAACAATTAACAAAAGGACCAGTGACTCTTACCTAACCAAATCCCAGGCTTGCAAAAACACACAGGAAGTAATTGACCAGACTCCGGCACAGCTGTCCCTCTTTGCCATGCAGTACACTGAAATATACATGGTGATTGAGCGGCTATCGAGAGCATTTCCCTTGCATTATGCCTAAGAGATGTAATTTGTATGATTTCGTGGAGGAGAAAGAAATCGATGTGCTTTAGTTGGCAAGGTCTGATAATGTATTCTCAAGGTTTGGGTAGAGAGTTGAGCTAATGAGAGACAAATGTAAATGAAAGTGTTGCCTCGACCAAACCTTCCCTTTGTGGACATAATCAAACTCACCAGGTCAATATTTGTGTTGGGGGTAAAAATGGATTCTCAACTTAATTCACCTCACTGTTACATTGTTAATGTTGAGTGTTAAATTAGCAAGAGGAGAGAGGGCCTTTGGTAAGATGCATTCGTAGCGATTGCTTGGTTAAGTTCTGCAACATTTAAGGTGACAAAGGAATACATTTAGTTTATATCTATGTTGTTTTTGAAGTTTGTGACACACCCCAAAAAGACAGACATTCAAGACAACTGCACATATTTAGATAAATAAATGAATAACCATACAGTCACATCAAAACGCACTACAACCAAACAAGCTTCCAAGCATCATATAATCTCAGGTAACTTGAATTAGGCTCCTGAACATCTTCTTCCCCCAAGTTATAAGACTGCTGAACAGTTAATCATATGGCCACCTGGACTATTTGCATTGACCCCCCCCCCCCCCCCCTTTGTTTTTACACTGCTGCTACTCGCTGTTTACTATCTATGCATAGTCACTTTACCCCTGCATACATATACAAATCAATTTGACTAACCAGTACACCCACAGATTGACTCGGTACCGGTACCTTGTATATAGCTTTGTTATGTTATGTCATTTTCTCGTGTTACTTTTTGATAACACATTTTTACTTGACTTTATTCAGTAAATATTTTCTTAACTCTTATTTCTTGAACTGTATTGTTGATTAAGGGCTCGTAAGTAAGCATTTCACAGTAAGGTCTACACCTATTGTATTCAGCCCATGTGACAAATTAAATTTGATTTGACTTGATGTGACGAATACATTTGATTTGACAATGCATTTGAAATAACTCTGCACAAGTTTACTTTAAAACAAAATAAATGAACAACTATTGATGTTTCTGAAAAAAGTATATAAACTTTCGTCTTGATTCTGGATGTTTGATGTCAAGGGCACCACTCACATTTCACATGAGCTGTCAACTGTCCAAATCCTCTTTCTGATTGCATTCTATCAATTTAGTGTGGTTTGTTGCAGATACTTTTCTGAAACGGTTTCAGTTTGGGATGTTTGATGACTTTTCCAGGTAACTGTTTTTTTTTTCCCCATTAACAACACAGCATATACAATTTGTGGAACACTTTAAATCATTATGTATGGTAAAAACGGGAGGTGATGCAAGCATGGTGCAATGTCAGATGCAGATACATTTGCTTCCAGTGAAGTTTATGTAACTATTTCGAGCAATATGGCCACGTTATTCCCATTGAATGCATCTTTATAGTTGGAATAGAAATACATACAAATCAGTTTCATAGTACGCATCTCTACCTGCATCTCTCACTGCATCTCTCACTGCATCTCTCACTGCACCTCTCCCTGCATCTCTCCCTGCATCTCTCACTGCATCTCTCCCTGCATCTCTCACTGCATCTCTCACTGCATCTCTCGCTGCACCTCCCCCTGCATCTCTCCCTGCATCTCTCACTGCACTTCTCACTGCATCTCTCACTGCATCTCTCACTGCATATCTCACTACATATCTCACTGCATCTCTCACTGCATCTCTCACTGCATCTCTCACAGTATCTCTCACTGTATCTCTCACTCCATCTCTCACTGTATCTCTCACTGTATCTCTCACTGTATCTCTCACTGTATCTCTCACTGTATCTCTCACTGTATCTCTCCCTGCATCTCAGGTCGCAGTTGCAAATGAGAACTTGTTCTCAACTAGCCTACCTGGTTAAATAAAGGTGAAATAAAAAAATAAAAAAATCTCTCACTGCATCTCTCACTACATTTCTAACTGCATCTCTCACTGCATCTCTCACTGTATCTCTCACAGTATCTCTCACTGCATCTCTCACTGCATCTCTCACTGTATCTCTCACTGCATCTCATTGCATCTCTCACAGTATCTCTCACTGCATCTCTCACTGCATCTCTCACTGCATCTCTCACTGTATCTCTCTCTATATTTCACACACGGCCCAGAGATCGGATACTAGTTCTGATTGACTAGTGACTAGGGACCCTATATCTATTGATTTCCAGAAATGTTCTACCCAGATTTGATTGGATTTCTGCTCACGGAGTGGCTAGAGTCAATCCACAGTTTCGACAACCTGTTTGTGCTGTTAACAACTGCCTCAAGCCACAAGCTTCCATCCTCCAGAAGACTGACCAGAGACGGACAGCATTACCTCTTGTTAATGTAACACATATGAAGACGCGTGAGGAGATGGAAAATACTCTCATCAGAGACTATGTAGCTTGATGGCGTTGAGTAGATTTGTGCGTGCAGTGTGTGTGTGTGTGTGTGTGTGTGTGTGTGTGTGTGTGTGTGTGTGTGTGTGTGTGTGTGTGTGTGTGTGTGTGTGTGTGTGTGTGTGTGTGTGTGTGTGTGTGTGTGCGTGCAGTGTGTGTGTGTGTGTGTGTGTGTGTATGTGTGTGTGTGTGTGTGTTTACGCGCGCGTGTGTTTGAAAGAGAGTATGTATTCACATGTGGATGTGTGTTTGGGAGGCCATCCAGACAGACGAGCTGGAAAGCCATCCAGACAGACGGCAGTGAATCATAGACCCACAATAACCAGCCAGAAAGAGAGAGAGAGAGAGAGAGAGAAAGATGGACGCGGAAATTAACCAAGCTCAAGTCAAAAGGGATAGAACGTATTTAAATATGTCTCCTCTCCTCTCATTAGAAGCTATGCATGAACGTCACACACTCTCTGTAATGAACCAAGATATTAGAAGGACAAAACGGCATGACCAAGGTGTTTAAGCCAGCGGCATCAGATCAGATGCAGAGTGCAAACGTTGAATAGTACAGTTTTCTTTGTGCATGTAAGCAGAGAAGACTGTGACACACATTCCTTGGTCATTAGCTTCATTGTGGTCAAAATAAAGACCCGCTGAAAGATATCATTATTGGATGGAATCATGAGGGAAACTACTAGGTAAAGGCTGAATGCTAGAATTCTATTGTTGCTTTTTTGTCCATTGATTTTGTTATTTGAAATAGAATAGGGCCATTAATTGGGTCATTCCATGGTATTCCTGAAATGATGGAGGAACTTTGGACTTTTTGACTTACCCTCAAGTGTCCTGTAATTATATAAGACCCTCCATGCATCTGTCCAAGGTCTCCCTATGCAGGAATATAGAGACCATTGCTAACCAACCATGAGTCCTCTGTCTATATTAAATCCATTAGATCATTAATAGATGTGTGAATATTCTGTCCTGAAACATGTTTTCATGTTCATGAAATGTGTGTTACACTTTATTGTGTATGAATGTATTGTCATGTGAAACTAGTTGCACAAGGCCTTGTGTGTGTTTGTGAGAAACGGCGAACCCTTGATGTTCCACACAACTGCTCCAGCAACACTGAGAGCGGAGAGAGAGAGAGAGAGAGAGAGAGAGAGAGAGAGAGAGAGAGAGAGAGCTGTTGCTTTGGGCCTCAGAAATGACCTAGATACCAAAGTATGAATTTAATTTACCTCAAATATCATATCACAACATCCAAGTGTACCTCACTACTGCAGTCTTACATATACATATGGTAAGCAAACTCTTAGAAAAAAAGGGTTCAAAAGAATGATTTGGCTGCTGCCATAAGAAAAACCTTTTTTGTTCCAGGTAGAACATTTTTGGCTCCAGGTAGAACCTTTTTGGGTTCCATGTAGAACCCTCTGAGGAAAGGGTTATACATGGGACCCAAAGGGTTATATCTGGAACCAAAATAGTTCTTCAAAGGGTTCTTCAAAGGGTTCTCATGTAGAAACAGCCGAAGAACCCCTTTCAGTTCTAGATAGCATCGTTTTTCTAGTTGTGCAGGAAACTGGAACACATACTGTCAGTGTACAAAAACACCCTACAGGTAGATTATATAATTTACACACAAACAGGTGCATACACACACACACTATCGGTTCTATATTCTGGGTAAGAATCCTCAGCTATTCGAGGATAAGTGATGTTTGTTATTCTACTCTAAGACTGAACATTTCCCTCTATGTCATGCTGAGGTTACAGGAGTTAACCACAGCCAATGGGAGTATTGATTATCAAAAAGACAGTTTGGCTGGGGTCTTAACTCTAAAGTGGCTGATCAGAATTCTACAGGCAGGAGGGAGAGAAGGGGAGAGCGTGGTGGAGATGAAAAGAAAGAAACAATCGGAGGGATATAGAGAGGGAAAAGAGAGAGAGAGAGAGAGAGAGAGGGAGGTAACAGTGAAATATGAAGAGGGATATAGAGAGAGAGAGAGAGAGAGAGAGAGAGAGAGAGAGAGCGGGTAAAAGATAAAGAGAGAGGGAGAGATAGGCAGAGAGAGAGAGAGAGAGAGAGAGAGAGAGAGAGAGAGAGAGCTTTTGTATATTATCTACCTCACTTGCTTTGGCAATGTTAGCACATGTTTCCCATGCCAATAAAGCCCCTTGAATTGAATTGAATTGAGAGAGAGAGAGAGAGAGAGAGAGAGATAGATAGATAGAGAGCGTAAAATACGAACTTATTAGGGCTACGCCCCTTCTTTCTTAATATCCTCCTGAATGACGTGCCCAAAGTAAACTGCCTGTAGCTCAGGCCCTGAAGCCAGGATATGCATATAATTGGTACAATTGGAAAGAAAACACTTTGAAGTTTGTAGAGCATTTTAAATAATGTAGGAGAATATAACACAATAGATATGGTAGGAGAAAATCCAAAGATAAACCAACCTGAATTTTATTTTTTGACAAACCATCTTAGAAATACAAGAGAAAAGTCATATTGTAAATTGCAATTCTATGGCTTCCACAGTGAAAGGGTAAAATATAAAGAGAGAGTTAAACAGTGAGATAGATAGAGGGAGGGTAAAATATGAAGAGAGGCAGAGAGAGAGAGAGAGTGAGAGAGAGAGAGAGAGATGTTATATTCTGAGAAAGAAGGGGTTAAAGTTGAAGAGATGCAGAGAGAGGCAAAGAGAGAGAGAGAGAAAGAAAGAGTAAAAGACGGAGAGGCAGAGAGAGAGAAAGAGATAAGGGGGTAAAATATGAAGGAAGAGGCAGGGAAAGAGAGAGAGAGAGAGAAATAGAGAAAGACATTCAGAAAAATTCTGAGAGAGAGAGAAAGAGAGGGTAAAAGATGAATAGAGAGGCAGAGAGAGAGAAAGAGAGAGAGAGAGAGAGAGAGAGAGAGTAAAAGATAAAGAGAGAGGGAGAGATAGGCAGAAAGTGAGGGAGGCAGAGAGAGAGTTAGAGAGAGAGAGAGAGAGAGAGAGAGAGAGAGAGAGAGCTTTTGTAAATTATCTACCTCACTTGCTTTGGCAATGTTAGCACATGTTTCACATGCCAATAAAGCCCCTTGAATTTAATTTAATTGAGAGAGAGAGAGAGAGAGAGAGAGAGAGAGAGAGAGAGAGAGAGAGAGAGCGTAAAATACGAACTTATTAGGGCTACGCCCCTTCTTTCTTAATATCCTCCTGAATGACGTGCCCAAAGTAAACTGCCTGTAGCTCAGGCCCTGAAGCCAGGATATGCATATAATTGATACAATTGGAAAGAAAACACTTTGAAGTTTGTAGAGCTTTTTAAATAATGTAGGAGAATATAACACAATAGATATGGTAGGAGAAAATCCAAAGATAAACCAACCTGAATTTTATTTTTTGACAAACCATCATAGAAATACAAGAGAAAAGTCATATTGTAAATTGCAATTCTATGGCTTCCACAGTGAAAGGTTAAAATATAAAGAGAGAGTTAACCTCTTGATGCTATGGGGGCGCTATTTCATTTTTGGATAAAAAGACGTGCCCGTTTTAAGCGCAATATTTTGTCACAAAAAGATGCTCGACTATGCATATAATTTGTAGCTTTGGAAAGAAAACACTCTGACGTTTCCAGAACTGCAAAGATATTCTCTGTGCGTGCCCTAGAACGTGAGCTACAGGCAAAACCAAGATGAAACGGCATCCAGGAAATGAGCAGGATTTTTGAGGCTCCGTTTTCCATTGTCTCCTTATATGGCTGTGAATGCGAGAGGAATGAGCCTGCCCTTTCTGTCGTTTCCCCAAGGTGTCTGCAGCATTGTGACGTATTTGTAGGCATATCATTGGAAGATTGACCATAAGAGACCACATTTACCAGGTGTCCGCCCGGTGTCCTGCGCCGAAATTGGTGCGCAAACCTCAGCTGCAAGTATTTTTCCATGGAATTCAGAGAAGAAAGCAGGCTTCCACGAACGATATATCAATGAAGAGATATGTGAAAAAACACCTTGAGTATTGATTCCAAACAACGTTTGCCATGTTTCGGTCGATATTATGGAGTTAATTCGGAAAAAGTTTGAAGCTGTTGGTGACTGAATTTTCGGTTCGTTTCGGTAGCCGGATGTGATGTACAAAACGGAGCGATTTCTCCTACACAAAGAGTCTTTCAGGAAAAACTGAACATTTGCTATGTAACTGAGAGTCTCCTCATTGAAAACATCCGAAGCTCTTCAAAGGTAAATGATTTTATTTATTTGGTTATCTGGTTTTTGTGAAAATGTTGCGTGCTAAATGCTACTCAAAATGCTAAGCTAGCTTTGCATACTCTTACACAAATTAGTGAATTGCTATGGTTCAAAAGCATATTTTGAAAATCTGAGATGACAGTGTTGTTAAGAAAAGGCTAAGCTTGAGAGCAGGCATATTATTTTCATTTAATTTGCGATTTTCAGAAATCGTTAACGTTGCGTTATGCTAATGAGCCTGAGGCTTTATTCACGATCCCGGATCCGGGATGGGGAGTATCAAGAGTGAGATAGATAGAGAGAGGGTAAAATATGAAGAGAGGCAGAGAGAGAGAGAGAGTGAGAGAGAGAGAGAGAGAGAGAGAGACGTTATATTCTGAGAGAGATGGGGTTAAAGTTGAAGAGATGCAGAGAGAGGCAAAGAGAGAGAGAGAGAAAGAAAGAGTAAAAGATGGAGAGAGGCAGAGAGAGAGAAAGAGAGAAGGGGGTAAAATATGAAGGAAGAGGCAGAGAAAGAGAGAGAGAGAGAGAAATAGAGAAAGACATTCAGATAAATTCTGAGAGAGAGTGAAAGAGAGGGTCAAAGATGAATAGAGAGGCAGAGAGAGAGAGAAAGAAAGAGAGAGAGTGAGAGGGTAAAATATGAATAGAGAGGCAGAGAGAGAGAGAGATAGAGAGAGAGAGAGAGTAAAAGATGAATAGAGAGGCAGAGAGAGAAAGAGAGAGAGAGAGAGTGAGGGAGAGAGAGGCAGTGATTTGATACAATACCAGAGCTACGAGACAGGAATCTCTCTTCATCAATAAGAGCTGCTCTCTGATAAAAGGCAGCCGTGCCTGGCACTTCGCTCTCCCTAAGTGGATAGAGTCCCATTGAGCGCTCAATGCTTGACGTCTTCCCTCTCTTCCCCCTTCTATAAGCACTGGCTAGAAGATTTTGACCCGCTTCCACAAAGAGATATGGATCTAGGTCAGTGATCACATTTAAACTAATGGCCAAGTTCTCTCTAGGTTACTATATAGCGTTGTTTCTGGGTTACTTTAGCACTCAACCAAAAACGGAATCGTTTTATTCTCACAGATTTTCACCATGTCTCCCTATACAGTAGTCTCTGTACAAAACCCACAAGTAATATTCTATATGAGTCATCACTATTCTCTAAGATTCATTACTATTCTCTATGAGTCATTACTATTCTCTGAGTCATTACTATTCTCTATGATGCATTACTATTATCTATGAGGCATTACTATTCTCTATGAGTCATTACTATTCTCTATGATGCATTACGACATCATTACTATTCTCTATGAGTCATTACTATTATCTATGAGGCATTACTATGAGGCATTACTATTCTCTATGAGTCATTACTATTATCTATGATGCATTACTATTCTCTATGAGTCATTACTATTCTCTATGATGCATTACTATTCTCTATGTGTCATTACTATTCTCTATGATGCATTACTATTCTCTATGAGTCATTACTATAATCTATGAGGCATTACTATTCTATATGAGTCATTACTATTCTCTATGATGCATTACTATTCTCTATGAGTCATTACTATTCTCTATGATGCATTACTATTCTCTATGAGTCATTACTATTATCTATGATGCATTACTATTCTCTATGAGTCATTACTATTATCTATGAGGCATTACTATTCTCTGAGTCATTACTATTCTCTATGATTCATTACTATTCTCTAAAAGTCATTACTATTCTCTAAGATTCATTACTATTCTCTCTGAGTCATTAATATTATCTATGAGTCATTACTATTCTATATGAGTCAATACTATTCTATATGAGTCATTACCGGGTTAGACAATCTAGACCCTTTCTTTCTAAAACTGTCTGATGAAATTGTTGCAACCCCTATTACTTGCCTGTTCAACCTCCCTTTCGTGTCGTCTGAGATTCCGAAAGATTGAAAAGCTGCCGCGGTCATCCCCCTCTTCAAAGGGGGTGACACTCTAGACCCAAACTGCTACAGACCTATATCCATCATACCCTGTCTTTTTAAAGTCTTTGAAAGCCAAGTTAACAAACAGATAACCCACCATTTTAAATCCCACCACCCACTTCTCCGCTATGCAATCTGGTTTCAGAGCTGGTCATTGGTGCACCTCAGCCATGCTCAAGGTCCTAAATGACATCATAACCGCCATCGATAAGAGACATTACTGTGCAGCCGTATTCATCGACCTGGCCAAGGCTTTCGACTCTGTCAATCACCACATCCTCATCAGCAGACTCGATAGCCTTGGTTTCTCAAATGATTGCCTCGCCTGGTTCACCAACTACTTCTCTGACAGAGTTCACTGTGTCAAATCGGAGGGCCTGTTGTTCGGGCCTCTGGCAGTCTCTATGGGGGTGCCACAGGGTTCAATACTCGGGCCGACTCTCTTCTCTGCATACATCAATGATGTCGCTCTTGCTGCTGGTGAGTCTCTGATTCACCTCTACGCAGACAAGACCATTCTATATACTTCTGGCCCTTCTTTGGACACTGTTGTCATGACTCCCACCGAAGGTGGCTCCTTTTCCTGTTCGGGCGGTGCTCGGCGGTTGTTGTTACCGGTCTACTAGCTGCCACCGATCCCCTTTTCCTTTTCTGTTAGTTTTGTCTTATTGGTTACACCTGTTTGTTGTTTGTGTTTTGGTTAGGGCTATTTAAGCCAGTTATGCCCACCTGCTTTTGTGCGGGCTTGTTCCTCTGTTGGGTTGTGGATGTGCATTTGAATTTTATTAACCCTCTGCTCTCTGCGCCTGACTCCAAACCCACTACTCCTAGAAGACCTGACAACTGTGTTAACAACCCTCCAGGTGAGCTGCAATGCAATACAGCTCTCCTTCCGTGGCCTCCAACTGCTCTTAAATACAGGTAAAACGAAATGCATGCTTTTCAACCGATCACTGCCTGCACCTGCCCGCCCATCCAGCATCACTATTCTAGACAGTTCTGACTTAGAATATGTGGACAACTACAAATACCTAGGTGTCTGGTTAGACTGTAAACTTCCAGACTCAAATCAAACATCTCCAATCCAAAGTTAAATCTAGAATTGGCTTCCTATTTCGCAAAAAAAGCATCCTTCACTCATGCTGCCAAACATACCCTTGTAAAACTGACCATCCTACCAATCCTCGACTTCGGACGGTGTCATCTACAAAATAGCCTCCAATACCCTACTCAATAAATTGGATGCAGTCTATCACAGTGTTATCCGTTTTGTCACCAAAGCCCCATATACTACCCACCACTACGACCTGTATGCTCTCGTTGGCTGGCCCTCGCTTCATACTCGTCGCCTAAACCCACTGGCTCCAGGTCATCTACAAGACCCTGCTAGTTAAAGTCCCCCCTTATCTCAGCTCACTGGTCACCATAGCAGCACCCACCTGTAGCACACGCTCCAGCAGGTATATCTCTCTAGTCACCCCCAAAACCAATTATTTTCTATGAGTCATTACTATTCTCCGAGTCATTACTGAGTCATCACTATTATTTATCAGTCAGTACTATTATCTATAAGTCATTACTATTCTATATGAATCATCACCATTTTCTATGAGTCATTACTATTCTCTGAGTCATTACTGAGTCATCACTATTATTTATCAGTCATTACTATTATCTATAAGTCATTACTATTCTATATGAATCATCACCATTTTCTATGAGTCATTACTATTCTCTGAGTCATTAACATTCTCTATGATTCGTTACTATTCTCTCTGAGACATTGATATTATTCATGAGTCATTATTATTCTCTATGCGTCATTATGACTCTCTATAAGTCATTACCATTCTCTCTGAGACATTACTATTCTATGTGATTCATTACTATTCTCGCTGAGTCATTACTATTCTCTATGATTCATTACCATTCTCTATGAGTAATTTAGATTTTCTCTGAGTCTCTACAATTCTCTCTGAGACATTACTAATCTATGTGAGTCATTACAATTCTCTCTGAGACATTACTAATCTATGTGAGTCATTACTATTCTCTCTGAGACATTACTAATCTATGTGAGTCATTACTATTCTCTATGAGTCATTATTAAATACATACTCCATAATCCACAACTCCATGCAGCGATATCTATATACTGTACATACATACATACATACATAGATACATACATACAAACAGTTAAAAATTAGTATAATTAGGTACCACAGCTATCATATCATAAATTAAATCTCAGAGCAGCTATTCATCAATAAATATAACAATTTGTTTCCATCCATCTTATGGGTTCTCCAGGCATCACTTTGTGCATTTCAGTTTGCATCGCAGCACCCCAATTTTTATGTTGTGCTAACACAACCCCGTCGTTAGGTTTTCTCAACAACAGATGTTCTAAATACATTGAGCAAACCCAGCAGCCGAAACATCGAGCACACACACACACATACACAATACACACAGGCACAACCTGCGTTCCACTCCGCTCTCCGAGCACCCAGCCCCCAACACGGATCTGTATGTCAACAGTAAGAAGGCATCGTATATAGCGGAGACTAGGGAATTACAAACCAGCGGACCAGGAACTGTGGGGATTTCACGCAAGCTTACATCTAAGCTGTTTGGGGTCTTTATTGTTCCTCTGAGACCAACCTTTAAGTGATGACGGTAACTTGGGATCAGCGCCGGCAACCACAGACCCGCCATGCGTACCGGAGTGAGGAGAGACGAGAGTCTGCAATCTGCCTCGGAGACTGGAATGGATGCCACTGGAGGGACAGATCTAGGATCAGTTGAGCTCACCAATATGTAACTTTAAACAGAGGTGTACCAAAGTAAAGCTGACTTGAAATCAGTGTACAAGGCCAGTCTACTCTGGGTTCTAAGGACAGTTTTTAAATTGTTTTTATGTGGAGCGTCATTGGTTCCATAGTTAAATAAAGGTTAAATAAGAAAATAACAATTAAACAAAATCCTTTTTCAATTCAATATGAATGGCTCGGAATGTATATGTACAGTGGGGAGAACAAGTATTTGATACACTGCCGATTTTGCAGGTTTTCCTACTTGCAAAGCATGTAGAGGTCTGTAGTTTTTATCATAATACACTTCAACCGTAATAATACACTTCAAAACAAAAATCCAGAAAATCACATTGTATCATTTTTAAGTAATTAATTTGCAGGGAGGGAGGGAGGGAGGGAGGGAGGGAGGGAGGGAGGGAGGGAGGGAGGGAAGAGTATGTTTATAGATTGAAGGGGGAATGCTTTGGCTGATGATTGGTCCTCCCTCCCTCTCTCTCTCTCTCTCTCTCTCTCGCTCTCTCTCTCAAGTGTCTCTCATACACACCACCCTTTCTTCCCTCTCTCTCTCTCTTTGCTTTCTCCTCTCCCTCCCTCTTTCGCACTCTCTCTCTCTCTCCAGTGTCTCTCATACGCACCACCCTTTCTTCTCTCTCTCTCTCTCTCTCTCTCTCTCTCTCTCAATCTGTAATCCGTCCCCCTCTCTCCTTCTCTCTACGAGTTGGGGTTTTCATTTCATTGAGTTGTGCTGAGATGTACTTTACACAATTACATGCATGTATTTCTCCAGTCTTATTTTCATGTCTTCCCATGATCCCTTATTATGTCCATCCTCCCCACCATGTCCGGAGATGATCTCAATTCTACACCTACATCCTGCATCCTCCTCTCTTCTTCTTCTCTTACTGCTGTGTCTCTGCATGGTTTTCCAGCTTGTCTGCCTGGATGACCTCCCATCAGATTAAACTTACTCTCACCGGCTACGACATCCCCGGCCACTCCCCATGACATACACTCACAAACAAACTCTCACACACACAAACACACACTCTCACACAAATTCTATCTCTCTCTCACACACACACACACACACACACACACACACACACACACACACACACACACACACACACTCACACTCACACACACACACACACACACACACACACACACACACACACACACACACACACACACACACACACACACACACACACACACTCACGCACACAAACGCACGAACACACACACAGATGCACGCACACAAAAACAGGATCAGTTGAGTTCACAAATATGTGCCTTTAATTAGAGGTGTACCAAAGAAAAGCTGGCATTAAATCAGTGTCCAAGGCCAGTCTACTCTGGGTCTAAGGACAGTTTTCAACTGTTTTAAGGTTGAGTGTCGTGGGTGCCAAGTTAAATAAAGATTAAATAAAAATAAAAATAAATACTATTTCATTTCAATATGAATGTCTCAGAATTTTTCTGTGTAAGGGGACGTTACTTTTGTGATGCTACTTTCGTCTTGAAATGTTAAAATGATCAAGGTGGCATGCAAGTCACACACACACACACACACACACACACACACACACACACACACACACACACACACACACACACACATACAAACAAACATATACAGATATTGGACATTTGATCATGACATGGCCATGTCTGTGACCTTCCACAGCGTTTGTTCTGTTGTTTCATGGTGACTTTATCTCAGGGTTCAAGATATCCTGAGTGATTACGCTTCACCACACTCCCACTGAAGCAAGAGTTAACTACACAGCGGGAATCATAACAGAATTGTCTCAAACAGGTCAGTCACAAGACAAATATGAGATAGATATGATACAAGCAGGTTGAAAAGGAATCCCTATGGGGAAACACTGGTATCCAGCCACCCCCATCATCCACTCAAGTCTAACAAACTGAACCCTACCCTGCATTTCCCACTTTGCGTTCCAGAATGATTGGAAGAACAGTGGTGTGATCTATCCAACCTAGTCTTAACCTCAGGGTCCGAACAACATCTTCCTTCTTTGTTGTTTTAATCTGTAGCTGTTTGGAGGGAAAACGGCCCCTCCTCTGAACCAGATGGTTCCTGTTGCATGCTGGGAACAGCGAGGCGGTGTTGCGGTGTAATGTGTCCCACCTGTGGTTTTCATTATAACGTAAGACAGGGGGACTCAGTAAAGCGTGACGCAGAGGAGAGCAGTCGTGACCAGCACTGTTATATACCATCTATAAGAGTGGGAGGGCAATAAGAGCTCAAATTTGACCAATTTGACTTCATATTCTGATGGTTATCTACGTTTTTCCAAATGTCATTAAGGTTAATGCTAACTTTTTGGATAGGGTTAAAACATAACGTTTAGGCATTCATTCAAAATGATTAAGTGAAGAGTTAAGGTTTGTACAAGGTAAACAAACACTAAAACAAGTGTCTGGGTTTGAACACGTGGCTTTCAGGTCCAGCAGGCGTTGGATGACGCCCGTCTGCAACACACCAGAAAAATTGAAGCTTCGTTTAATCCCCATGTTATATTTAATGTAGTTATCTTTAAAGTTACTGGTAGGAACAGTGCCTTCAGATTGACATTCCAGGGACCTAAAAGTTGTAATGCCAAACTATGGAGTAGCCTATATCTTATGTCTCATGTCTAGTTATTCATTTAAAAAAATGTTGTTGTTTATTTGGGGGGGGGGTGGTAAATCAGGTTTAATATTGCAAATAGATTGTGGCTTTCATCAATGTAATTGTAAGCATCATTTCCAATCCCCTATTTATTTTATTTTTAAATATATATGTGGGGTGTGTTAACAACCTCTCCCTCACCATGATCAAAACAAAGGAGATGATTGTGGACTACAGGAAAAGGAGGACCGAGCACGTCCCCATTCTCATCGACGGGGCTGTAGTGGAGCAGGTTGAGAGCTTCAAGTTCCAACTAACATGGTCCAAGCACACCAAGACAGTCGTGAGGAGGACACGACAAAACCTGTTTCCCCTCAGGAGACTGAAAAGATTTGGCATGGGCCCTCAGATCCTCAAAAGGTTCTACAGTTGTAGCATCGAGAGCATCCTGACAGGTTGCATCACTGTCTGGTATGGAAACTGCTCGCCTCCGACCGCAAGTCAGTACAGAGGGTAGTGCGTACGGCCAAGTACATCACTGGGGCCAAGCTTCCTGCAATCCAGGAACTCTATACCAGGAGGTGTCAGAGGAAGGACCAAAAATGTGTCAAAGACTCCAGCCACTGTAGTCATAGACTTTTCTTACTTCTACCACACGACAAGCAATACAAGAGCGCCAAGTACAAGAGAAACAAAACAGCTTCTACCACCTTGCCAAAAGACTGCTGAACAATTCATTGGTGGCAGACATGTGTTTGCCTACTCTTACCACCTGGGGGCGGCTCATCAGGAAGTCCAGAATCCAGTTGCAGAGGGAGGTGTTTAGTCCCGGGGTCCTTAGCTTAATGATGAGCTTTGAGGGTACTATGGTGTTGAACGCTGAGCTGCAGTCAATGAACAGCATTCTCTCATAGGTGTTCCTTTTGTCCAGGTGAGAAAGGGCAGAGTGGAGTGCAATAGAGATTGCATCATCTGTGGATCTGTTGGTGCGGTATGCAAACTGGAGTGGGTCTAGGGTTTCTGGGATAATGGTGTTGATGTGAGCCATGACCAGCCTTTCAAGGCATTTTATGGCTACAGATATGAGTGCTGTGGGTCGGTAGTCATTTAGGCAGGTTACCTTAGTGTTTTTGGGCACAGGGACAATGGTGGCTCTGTTTGAAACATGTAGGTATTACAGACTCAAACAGGGTTGAAAATGTCAGTGAAGACTCTTGCCAGTTGGTCAGCCACGACTCGGTGAAACATAAGATATTACAGTGTTACTGTCCCTTTGGTAGGATCTACGTGCTTTCAGTTCGTCCCATTTATTTTCCAGCGATTGAACGAACGGAAAACAAAGGCATATTATCCACTCGTCTCCTAATCCTCAGACAGCACCCCGATCCTTTTTCCGCAAAATCTCAGTTTCCTTCTCCAGTGAATGAAGTGGATCTGGGCCTGGTCGGGTGTCTGTAGTATATCCCTCCCGTCTGACTCATTGAAGAAAACATTTTTGTCTAATCTGAGCTGAGTAATCACAGTTCTGATGTCCAGAAGCTCTTTTCTGCCACTAGAGATGGTAGCAGTAACATTATGTACAAAACAAGTTACGAACAATGCGAAAAAAACACACAAATTAGCATGGTTGGTTAAGAGTTGATAAGACGGCAGCCATCCACTCCGGCACCAATTATCCATTCAATCCGTTCACCTTCTCTGCGTCTCACAAAGACACGGCGGTTGGAATTTAAAATCTCAAATTTGGACTCATCAGACAAAAGGACAGATTTCCACTGGTCTAATGTCCATTGCTCGTGTTTATTGGCCCAAGCAAGTCTCTTATTTTTATTGGTGTCCTTTAGTCATGCTTTCTTTGCAGCAATTTGAAGATGAATACCTGATTGAGACAGTCTCCTATGAGAGGTCGATGTTGAGATGTGTCTGTTACTTGAACTCTGTGAACCATTTATTTGGCCTACAATTTCTGAGGCTGGTAACTCTAATGAACATATCCTCTGTAGCAGAGGTAACTCTCGGTCTTCCTTTCCTGTGGCGGTCCTGAGGAGACCCAGTGTCATCACAGCGCCTAAGCATTTTTGCGACTGGACTGAAACTTTAAAAGTTCTTGAAATTGTCTATATTGACTGACCTTCTTGTCTTAAAGTAATGATAGACTGTTGTTACTCTACTTATTTGAGCTGTTCTTGCCATAATATGGACTTGGTCTTTTACCAAATAGGGCTGTCTTCTGTACACCACCCTGTCATGACATAGCCCTTTCTGGGTGTAGAGCGTGGCTTCCCCCTCTCTCTCACTCTCTCCTACACCCAGGTTCTGTTATCTCAGGTCATAAATTCCTGGAGGAGACTCTCTCCCCCTGGTCATGCAGAAAGAGAGACCACAGAGTGAACAAAGGATTTCACGTGGCCGAACTCCTAAATCGCCAATATGGGAAAATGAAACTACAGTTTATGTCCACTCGTGAGAATGTGGGAAGGGTCCATGGACACTTAAGGGACATTTATGTTGAGTGTGTTTCACTTGGTGATAGGAAACACACATATCTATATCTCTGAATGTGTACATTTCTCAATGATGGTGTTTGCATCTAATTCCTGTATAAAATGAATGAGAAAAAATTTGTGAAATTATGTAATGTGATGCTAAGCCTTTAATGTGAGGGAATTGTTTTCCCTTTAAAGTTGAACTAAGTCATCGGCCCGCCCCCATGAGCACAGACATGATCTGGCGTCATGGAACAGCCCTTTCCTATTGTCATGAATAAATCCCCCTCCTGAGGAAATCCTCTTCAGACTGAGCGAACCCACAGCGTGAGCTGTTCAGACCACGCATACCTTGGTGTAAGCTGAGGTGGTACAGGTTCGAGTACCAAAACTAGAAAACTATACCACATGGAGCATTGGCCACACGGCTGGAAATGGTTAAACTCTGAGACTATCAATCTCTACAGAATAAGAGCAGATTTTAGATACTAATTACTAGTCTTCAGCTAGAAATTATATAAACCTGGAATGTGAATACCGACAACCCCTGAAACATCTATTCTATGAGAACATTTCTGAATGGTACTTAGAAGTATCCATTCTAACCACGAAAGGGAAACAGAAAGAGAGAGAGACTCCGATGAACTCTCCAGCAGACAAACTGGATTCCAACAGAGAAGATTACAACGACACATGGGCTTAAATACATATTGATTGCAATTATTCCCGAATGAGTGAGCGTTCCTGTGCAAAAGGATTAGCATTTCAATTAATATAATTATCAACTGCGCCTTTCCCGCTTCTTTCTCAGTCCACACCCCCTTCCCAGTCCACACCCCCTTTCCCAGTCCACACCCCCTTTCCCAGTCCACACCCCCTTTCCCAGTCCACACCCCCTTATTCAGTCCACAACCCCTTCTCAGTCCACACCCCCTTCCCAGTCCACACCCCCTTACCAGTCCAGTTACATGATTAGTTTAATTACATAATAATAATTACAGATAATTGTTTTGATAAAATAACAGTCTTCACGTTTAATGATGCCAAAGACACGACAACCTCTACCTTGTCACAACACAACTGATTGGCTCAAACGCATTAAGAAGGAATTCAATTCCACAATTTAAGTCACACCTGTTAATTGAAATGCATTCCAGGTGACTACCTCATGAAGCTGGTTGAGAGAATGCCAAGAGTGTGCAAAACTGTCAGTTAAAGGGTGGCAACTTTGAAGAATCTGAAATATGACATATATATGTTGATTTGTTAAACACTTTTTTTGGTTACTACATGATTCCATATGTGTAATTTAATAGTTTTGATGTCTTCACTATTATGCTACAATGTTGAAAATATAAAAAATAAAAATAAACCTGAGTACGTGTGTCCAAACTTTTGACTGGTACTGTACATATAAAATATATATATATGTATTTTTCTTTATTATTTTCCCCTAACCCCACCACCCCTCCCCTAACTGGAGTACACTAATGGATGACAACAAAGCTTCTACTTCCAGCTTATACATGCTATATACATGTTACAGACACCGCCTATTTCACAATCATATTCATTTGATTGTTTTTAGTCCCATCATTCAGCTCTTTTTAAAAGCTTCAGAACGTGTGTTATTTCTCTGGAATGTACTAAGCCAGGAATCTGAGAGCTGTTTTTCTTTTTGTTCTGCCCTCTCTTCAAGTGTGTGTTTCATGCCAGCGTGTGTGTGTGTGTGTGTGTTTGTGTGTGTATGTGTGTCTGATCTGTAGGATGCCTGTAGGCTGGTCCCGGGAGAGAAGCTGAGCACTCATCCGACACAAACAGGGTCATGGAACAACGCCTCAGTCAGTTGTGTGGAGTTTACTGACGGTATTCTGTGTCTCTTGAATCCGTTCATAACAGTTATAAGTCAAAAGATCATTAGTCGATCAGAGCAACACCAATAATGTTTCCCTTATCTTCTGCATGTAAGTATTGATCCGGTTATTATGTTTACCAATGATCTCACCTGCTTCATTGACCCATTCATAGAAAGTGTTTTATCACGCTCATGTCAGATGTCTACTTTCATTCATAGCAAACACATACTGTACCTGTAGGGTTCATTGTGTTAATCACAAAACAGATAAAGTGACTGGCAGGATTACTATACAGGTTCTGGTTTCGGGGAGCCAAGCAGAGGACACCTCGGCTGCTGTCACACATGCCGATGTCAGACCTCCTCCCCTGCTGAAGGCGCTGTAACTGTAAGACGCTGTGGACAAGAGTGTCTGCTAAATCACGGTTTTACCAAACTGTGTTGCTTCGTGAGGCTTGAAAAAACATTCTGTACACAGACCAAAGAATAAGTTAATAATAGATTAATAATACTGTCTTTTTTAAACCATTTAACTGAATGTAGATTTGAGTATGGCTTGTTGTGACCAACTTAAAGAAATGTATATATACCCAGACACAAGACAACAACTGATAGACAGTAGAACTCACAGGGCTGAGTGAGTTCATTGCATGTTTGCATTATTCAGGCCTTTGCAACTGCAGGCCTAATAAACAATTCACTCAGTCTATGGTATCACTATTGTGTTTATTGACTCATTCCAGTTAATTATTTTGGATTGAAAATGTATAGGCCCCCTAGCCAGCCTAAGATTGACTATAAACCACATTTGACCACATAAAAATGTTCGCCTGACAACCAAATGGACTATAAATTCATAACTTCACCAATTTGTTAACCCTGACCAAATGGACAGCGCACAAAGGCTGTATGCATCTGCTCTTATTAGTAGCGTTGATCAGACTGAAAAAGTGTCTGGTTTTCAGATCTCTAATGTTTAGGTGTAACCTCGGCTGCTCCAACATTTATGGAATGAGTTTTTGCTTGTGTCTGTCCGG
>NC_088239.1:8522334-8552334 GCF_036934945.1 Oncorhynchus masou masou | reverse complement strand
ATTAAATAGATTTGGCGGGGGTTGTATCATTTGATTTAAACAACTTGCATACCACTTTGAAGATGCAAAATAGTTTTTCTTGTGAAACAAACAAGAAATAAGACAAAAAAACGGAAAACTTGAACGTGCATAACTATTCACCCCCCCCAATGTCAATACTTTGTAGAGACACCTTTTGCAGCAATTACAGCTGCAAGTCTCTTGGGGTATGTCTCTATAAGCTTGGCACTTCTAGCAAATGGGATTTTTGCCCATTCTTCAAGGCAAAACTGTTCCAGCTCCTTCAAGTTGGATGGGTTCCGCTGGTGTACAACAATTTAAGTCATACCACAGATTCTCAATTGGATTGAGGTCTGGGTTTTGATTAGGCCATTCCAAGACATTTAAATGTTTCCCCTTAAACCATTCAAGTGTTGGATTAGCAGTATGCTTAGGGTCATTGTCCTGCTGAAAGGTGAACCTCCATCCCAGTCTCAAATCTCTGGAAGACTGAAACAGGTTTCCCTCAAGAATTTCCATGTATTTAGCGCAATCAGTCATTCCTTAAATTTTGACCAGTTTCCCAGTCCCTGCCGATGAAAAACATCTCCACACCATGCTTCACTGTGGGGATGATGTTCTCGGGGTGATGTTCTCGGGGTGATGAGAGGTGCTGGGTTTGAGCAAGACATAGCATTGTATTTGATGTCCAGAAGGCTCAATTTTAGTCTCATCTGACCAGAGTACCTTCTTCCAAATGTTTTTTTCTTTAACTTAAGCAATGGCTTTTTTTTCTGGCCACTCCTCCGTAAATCCCATATTCATGGAGTGTACGACTGAAAGTGGTCCTATGGACAGATACTCCAATCTGCAGCTCCTTCAAGGTTATCTTTGGTCTCTTTGTTGCCTCTCTGAATAATGCCCTACTTGCCTGGTCTGCGAGTTTTGGTGGATGGCCCTCTCTTGGCAGGTTTGTTATTGTGTCATACTCTTTCAATTTTTTAATAATGGATTTAATGATTCTCTGTGGGATGTTAAAAGTTTCTAATATTCTTTTATAACCCAACCCTGATCTGTACTTCTCCACAACTTTGTCCCTGACCTGTTTGGAGAGCTCATTGGTCTTCATGGTGCCGCTTGCTTGGTTGTGCCCCTTTCTTAGTGGTGTTGCAGACTCTGGGGCCTTTCAGAACAGGTGTATGTATACTGAGATCATGTGACAAATTGTGACACTTAGATTGCACACAGGTGGACTTTATTTAACTAATTATGTGACTTCTGAAGGAAATTGTCACAACTTCTGCCGAAGTTGATGCCTCTCCTTGTTCGGGCAGTGCTCGGCGATCGACGTCACCGGTCTTCTAGCCATCACTGATCCATTTTTCATGTTCCATTGGTTTTGTCTTGTCTTCCTACACACCTGGTTTCAATCCCATACATTATCTGTTGTGTATTTGACCCTCTGTTTCCCCTCATGTCCTTGTCAGAGATAGTTTGTTCTTCAGTATTCGTGTTGTTTGTATTGGTGCACGCCGGGTCCTCGTACTTACTTTGCTTTATTGTATTCATGGTTTTGGAGTTGTTGTTTTTCAAGTTGTTAACTCCATTCCACTAAGTTTGATTCTCCTGTGCCTGACTTCCCTGCCAGCTATACACATGACTCTGACAGAATCTCTGACCTAACATAAAGTCAGCAGGAGAAGGTACCCCGGCCATGGAGGTGGAGGAGTGTGTCATGGAACATACGGAGATGATGGGGCGGCAGGGTAGCCTAGTGGTTAGAGCGTTGGACTAGTAACCGGAAGGTTGCGAGTTCAAAACCCTGAGCTGACAAGGTACAAATCTGTCGTTCTGCCCCTGAACAGGCAGTTAACCCACTGTTCCCAGGCCATCATTGAAAATAAGAATTTGTTCTTAACTGACTTGCCTGGTTAAATAAATAAAATAAATTTACAATCAACCCGTACGGCGTGACTAGGTACTCATAATGACCTGAGCTGGTACGAAATGCCGTCTCCCTTCTGGATACGCACCAGGTTGTACGCACTCCTGAGATCAACCAGGGTCTCCCCTGAGCGCCCTTTCCCACCTGAACCCAGCAGGATCCATCTATCCATGCCACACGGGTACGACGGAGATGCTGCCGGCTGCCAGGTTTTCCTCCTCAAACTAAGTCTGTACTTGGCCACGGTCCACCCAGCTCCATCGGACGGTGAGAAGAGTTTCGCCCTGGTCTCGTGCCTCACCGGGAAAGCCCTGGAGTGGGCCTCGTGCCTCACCGGGAAAGCCCTGGAGTGGGCCTCGTGCCTCACCGGGAAAGCCCTGGAGTGGGCCAGCGCTGTGTGTGGAGGATGAGATGCGGCGTTGGATCATTCTGAGGAGTTCACCCACAGTTTCAGGGCAGTATTCGACCACCCACCCGAGGGCATCTAAGGCAGGAGATGAGGAGCGCGCTGGAGTTTACTGGTGCTGGATGCAACAAGCAACAAGGCCCTGATCGACCATTACCTCTGTAGTCTATGCGAGGACGTCCGTGGGGAGCAGAGACATCAACCTCAACTTCGACCAGCTGGTGGATCTGTTCATCCGTCTGGACCTGCTGGTTACTCGCGGACGTCCAGATCGGGGTCTGGTTGTTCCATCCTCCCGCACACCCTCTCCGATAAACATGGAGCTGGGAGAGACAGAATGCAGGGAGACCGGAGGGGGCACCGTATGTGGTCGCAGAGGTCATACTGCTGGTCGGTGCCGGGTTGGTTCCTCTGGGAATCGAGGCAGCAGGCTGGGCACTCTGGCATCACCCCAGGTGAGTAGGCACCATTCTAATCCAGAGCCCTCTGTTGCACATATGTTTGTCTCTGTCATTTTTCCTGAAATGTCCCCGTGTTCCCCAGCATAAGGGTGTACTAATGTATATCGATGACATTCTGATATACGCTGCTACATTCGCCGTGTCTCTGGTGCGCAGAGTGCTTGGTCGCCTGTTGGAGCATGACCCGTACGGCAAGGCTGAGAAATGCCTGTTCTTCCAGCAGTCTGTCTCTTTCCTAGGGCATTGGATTTCCATGTCAGGAGTGGAGATGGACTCAGGACATCAGACTGGGGTGAAGGTTCAACCTCCAACAGGTCAACGACACTAAGCACACAGCCAAGACAACACAGGAGTGGCTTCGGGACATGTCTCCGAATGTCCCTGAGTGGCCCAGCCATAGCCTGGACTTGAACCCGATCAAATATCTCAGGACAGAGCTTGTGAGTATCTGCAGAGAAGAATAGGAGACATTTCCCAAATACAGGTGTGCCAAGCTTGTAGCGTCATCAAATCAAAAAATTGTCACATGCTCCGAATACAACAGGTGTAGTAGACCTTACCGTGAAACGCTTACTTGCAACGCTTACTTACAACGCTTACTTACAAGCCCTTAACCAACAATGCAGTTTTAAGAAAAAAAGGTGTTAAGAAAATATTTACTAAAATAAACTGATTTAAAAAAGACAAATTGAAAAATAACAAATAATCAGGGAGCAACAGAAATATCACATTTACATAATTATTAAGAACCTCGGTACTTTGTTGAAAGCAGCGATTACAGAAGCAGGGGCGGCAGGGTAGCCTAGTGGTTAGAGCAAGTTCAAATCCCCGAGCTGATAAGGTACAAATCTGTCGTTCTGCCCCTGAACAGGCAGTTAACCCACTGTTCCTAGGCCGTCATTGAAAATAAGAATTTGTTCTTAACTGACTTGCCTGGTTAAATAAAGGTAAAAAAAAAAAAAAACATCCTCGGGTCTTACATGCACTGAACACATTACTTCAATTACCTCAACTGACTGCTGCCCCCGAACAATGACTCTGTACCATTACCCCCTGTATATAGCCTCGCTACTGCTTTTTTATTGTCTGTTGATTAATTTTAGAATAAAGCTGTAACGTAACGTAACAAAATGTGAAAAAAGTCAAGGGGTCTGAATACTTTCCGAATGCCACTGTTTATACTGTAGGCAACAACACCTCCACCATGCTCATCCTCAACACGTGCACCCAACAGGGGTTTGTGCTCTGCCCCCTCCTGAACTTCCATGACTGCGTGGCTATGCACGACTCCAACTCAATCATCAAGTTTGCTGTTGAGACAACAGTGGTAAGCCAGTTCTTAATTTGAGCCTCTCCATTTAAAAAAAAAACGTTTTCGTCCGGATCTGGTACCTCTCATGGCATGAAAAAGAAGTGTCACGTTTTGCAATGTAGACATTATAATAAAACGCGATCAAAGTTAACTTGAGTTGCCTCTAGTTAATCATGACGTCATTGACCTTCAAGTTGGAAAGTTGGAGCTCTAGAAAGAGGCCAGATATCCCCACCTGTAATTCCAGATTGGATGACCGTTCAAAAACATTTTTCAAGTCAGAGCTCGTTTTCTCCCTGTTTCCCAGTTGTCATGAACGCACTGAAGTCGGAAGTCAGCGATTTCCCAGCGCCGAGTTCCCAGTTGTTTTGAACGTGGCAATAAAACAAATTATGCCAAAGTCTCCAGTCATGTAAAATAATGTAGAATAGCATGATGTGCGTTGATAAGAGGCCCAACATTTCCTAGACCCGAGGCCACAAAAAGTGTTTTCCATGTGTGCAACTTCTGTAAGTGCCTCTACTCTACTGCTCTATGCCACTATGCAAATGTGATGCATGATGCTTTATTATAAGGGTGATTTTCTTTCTCATGTGTTCCGGTACCTCAGAGTTCCCCTCTCGCATTCACTTTTTGTTCCGGCACCTCCCAATTGACAAATTAAGCACTGGCAACAGCTCCTCTACAACCCCAGGTGGCAGAATACATTCAGCATGGACCCTAGGACCCTCACGAACTTATACAAATGTACCGTTGAGAGCATTCTGTCGCTACCTGGTGTGGTATCTGCACCAAGCTCAACCGCATGGCTCTCAAGAGCGTGGTGCTATTAGTCCAAAATAACACTGGGGTCACGCTGCCTGCCCTCCAGGACTTTTACAGCCCTCTGGGCTCTATTTAAACAAGTCTAACTCAATGGTAAATCTAAGTGCAGTAGCCCCTCTCTGGCCAATCAGTATGTGTTCCATTGAGAAATATGTTGTTGCCTCATGTTGTGAATTTACGGGTCTTTTAAGTATTGCATTGGAATCATTTGCAATTACAATGTCCGTCAATTATAGTTAAGAAGTTAAATGGCTTACAGAAACAAAATTGCAAAATGTAAACCTATCTTTTCTAAATACATTAACTTGAACCAATGTTTAGTCGACATTGTTCTAAATAATTGCATGGCTTCAATTGCATTTACACTGCTACAGGAGCTAGGCCTATTATAACTGCATTATGGCTGAGCACAGACATGCCAAACACTGTCAATAAGCAAGATTCAATTAATTATTGATAATGCCTAAAATGAAAACAAATAATTCTAATCAAATTGTAAACAAAACAACAACTTGTTTTAAATATGCGATGTCACACTTACAGGCACCGTAATTTCTCCCCGTGGGCATACAATATAATATTAAAACAATGAAGTATATGGAAGGTTTCACACACATCCAAACTTTTCACAATAGCTGGACAAAGATCCCAAATAAATAGAGAGGGAGAATGCCCGCTCACCGTTATACCTATGTTTTATGAACAAAATCGGAACTATCTTACAGATCAGATCTCATTCACACATCTCCATGTAACGATTGTCCTCTTCTTCTGACGATGAGTAAGAGAGGTCGGACCAATGTGCAGCGTCGTAAGTGTCCATTTTAATATAAAAAACTGAACACTACAAAATTACAAAATAGCAACTTGAATGAACAAACGAAAATCGAAACAGTCCCGTATGGTACAGGTACAGACACAGGAAACAATCACCCCCAACTCAAAGGTGAAACCAGGCTACCTAAGTATGGTTCTCAATCAGGGACAACGATTGACAGCTGCCTCTGACTGAGAACCATACGAGGACAAACACAGAAATCACAAATCACAGAAAAAAGAACATAGGCCACCCACCCAACTCACGCCCTGACCATACTAAAACAAAAGAACTAAGTTCAGAACGTGACGCTCCCCAGAAGTTGCATTGCTCGAACACAATGGACATCGTCACAGTACAACCAGGAAGGTGAATATTTCTAATGAGTTTAGTTGTAATACAATGTTATGAAAAACAAGCAATATGTATATTTTTTAACAAACAAATACATTTAAATCAAATAATATCAAAACATTGCCATGATGAAAAAGACAGGATATTGCTGTTGAACCAGCCTTTAAGTAGACCTAAGGAAGGGCTTGTCCTAAACGGAAGGAACCTAACATTTTATAGAACTAGGCAAGTCAGGTAAGAACTCATTCTTATTTACTAATTATATAACCAGACCATCAGATTGTTGAACAGCTTCTATCACCAGACCATCAGACTGTTGAACAGCCTCAATTACCATCAGACTGTTGAACAGCTTCTATCACCAGACCATCAGACTGTTGAACAGCCTCAATTACCATCAGACTGTTGAACAGCTGCTATCACCATCAGACTGTTGAACAGCTTCTATTACCATCAGACTGTTGAACAGCTTCTATTACCATCAGACTGTTGAACAGCTTCTATTACCATCAGACTGTTGAACAGCTTCTATTACCATCAGACTGTTGAACAGCTTCTATTACCATCAGACTGTTGAAAAGCCTCAATTACCATCAGACTGTTGAACAGCCTCAATTACCATCAGACTGTTGAACAGCTTCTATTACCAGACCATCAGACTGTTGAACAGCTTCTATCACCATCAGACTGTTGAACAGCTTCTATTACCATCAGACTGTTGAACAGCCTCAATTACCATCAGACTGTTGAACAGCCTCAATTACCATCAGACTGTTGAACAGCCTCAATTACCATCAGACTGTTGAACAGCTTCTATTACCATCAGACTGTTGAACAGCTTCTATTACCATCAGACTGTTGAACAGCTTCTATCACCATCAGACTGTTGAACAGCTTCTATTTGTCAGGACCCGGTTTCGAACCTGGGTCTCCGGAGTGAGAAACAGTCACATAACCAACTGAGCCACGAATAGACAGCAGAACCCAGAAGATGAGGCAGACACAGCAGTACTTAAGACGGTGTATTTAATAAAGAAAAAATCCTAAAATACAAAAATGGCAAATCCAAAAGGTGGTAGGTAAAACACCAAAGAACTCAAAAGAAACTCACCAAAAATAAACAAAAACAAAAAACAGAATACCACAAGAACGTCACCCGGAATCGACAAGAGCACACAGAACACTAGGGCAGGGTGCTAACATACAAACACAGAGCACAGAACTGAGGGAAACAAAGGGTTTAAATACAATCAGGGGAAACGAGACACAGGTGCAAACAATAATGGGGATCAAGGGAAAAACACAGGGACAAAAAGCACAATGGGGACATCTACTGACAAAAACCCGGAACAACCCTGGCCAAATCCTGACAGAATCCCCCTAGGAACGGCTCCTGACGTTCCTACCAGCTCTCTCAGGGTGGAGGACCCTGAACTGACGAATGAGGTCAGGGTCCAGGATGTCTTTGGCAGGAACCCAGGAGCGCTCCTCAGGACCGTAGCCTTCCCAGTCCACCAGATACTGCCAGGACCGCTGCACCCGGCGGGAATCCAGTATCCGGTGGACGGTATAAGCCGGCTGGCCTCCAATGACACGAGGCGGAGGGGGAGGTCTGTCTGCCGGGACAAGGGGAGAAAAAACAACAGGTTTTAACAATGACACATGAAATGTGGGATTAATCTTAAGGGATCTGGGTAAGTGTAGGCGATAAGAAACTGGGTTAACTCTCCTGGCAACCTTGAAGGGACCAATGTATTTTTGGGACAGCTTGCGAGACTCCACCCGTAGAGGTAAGTCTCTTGTGGAAAGCCAGACTCTCTGGCCGGGGCGCAGGGTAGGCCCGGGACGGCGACGTCTGTTGGCTTGTTGTTGATACCTCTGTGAGGAACGCATCAGATTAAGACGGGTCTTCCTTCACATAAGCCGACAGCGTCTGACGAACCTCAAGGCTGAAGGCACTCTGACTTCTGCCTCCTGGTCCGGGAACAATGGAGGAGCATAGCCAAACTGACACTCGTGCGGGGACATACCAGTGGAGGAGGAGCGCAAGGTGTTGTGCGCGTATTCGGCCCAAACAATAAAGGATGACCATGTGGACGGGTTGTCACGAGTCATACATCGGAGGGTGGTTTCCAGCTCTTGATTCATCCTCTCTGTTTGGCCGTTGGACTCCGGATGATACCCTGAAGATAGACTGGCAGAAGCCCCCATGAGTTGGCAGAAGGCCTTCCAAAACCTTGAGGCGAACTGGGGACCTCTGTCAGAAACCACATCTTGAGGAATGCCGAAGACTCGGAACACATGATTAATTACCAACTCAGCCGTTTCCTTGGCAGAAGGTAACTTAGTCAGAGGGACGAACCTGGCCGCCTTTGAAAACCTGTCGATTATGACTAGGATAGTAGTATTGCCATGGGATGGAGGAAGTCCAGTAATAAAGTCCAATGAGATATGGGACCAGGGTCTGTGGGGAACAGGTAAAGGATGAAGGAGTCCTTGAGGGCGGAGGTGAGAAGATTTGCCCTGGGAGCACACGGGGCAGGCATTGACGAAAGTGGCAACGTCTTCTCTTATGGTAGGCCACCAGAACTTACGCTGGATGAACTCCAAGGTGCGACCTACGCCCGGATGACAGGTGAGGCGAGAGGAGTGCCCCCACAGAAGGACCTGAGTCCTCACTGCCTTGGGGACAAACAACCGATTGGCAGGGCCTCCTTTAGGGTCCGGTTCGCTAGCTTGAGCACGTCTCACGGTATCCTCAACTTGCCACGAGATCGGAGCCACAATCTTAGCAGCAGGAAGGACAGGCATGTCCGTGTCATCTCGAATGGCAGGAGCGTAGACTCGGGACAGGGCATCCGGTTTGAGATTCTTCGACCCGGGCCGATAGGTGAGGATAAACTGGAATCGATTGAAGAAAAGAGACCATCTAGCTTGTCTAGAGTTCAATCGCTTCGCCTGCTGGATATACTCCAGATTTTTGTGGTCCGTAAGCACTTGAAACGGGTGAGAAGCCCCCTCGAGCCAGTGTCTCCATTCCTTCAATGCCATCTTAACCGCTAGCAGTTCACGATCCCCCACATCGTAGTTCCTCTCAGTCGGGGTAAGCCGGTGTGAGAAGAAAGCGCACGGATGAAGCTTCTTGTCTTCACCCCTCTGAGACAGGACAGCTCCAACACCAACCTCTGATGCGTCTACCTCCTCAACAAATGGTTCATCCGTAGTCGGTAGTATCAGGATGGGAGCAGAGAGGATGCGCTGCTTGAGTCCTTGGAAGGCCGTCTCAGCTTCTCTTCCCCAAAAAAACCTTGCATTGCCACCTTTGGTTAAAGCTGAGAGAGGAGCTGCCACCAAACTGAAGTTCTTGATGAACTTGCGGTAAAAGTTTGTGAAGCCCAGGAAACGCTGAACATCCTTAACGGATTTGGGGGTGGGCCAATCCGCTACCGCCCCTACCTTCCTAGGGTCCATTTGGATTCGACCGGGTTCCACTACAAATCCCAGGAATTGTACTCGGGATGAATGGAATTCACATTTTTCCGGCTTAACGTACAGATGGCTGTCCAGGAGGCGTTTGAGTACTTGTCTGACATGCTTAGTGTGTTCTTGAAGGGAGCTCGAAAAGATGAGGATGTCATCCAAGTAAACGAACACAAATATGTTAAGCATATCCCTAAGCACATCGTTTATGAGCGCTTGGAACACCGCTGGGGCGTTGGTCAGGCCGAAGGGCATCACCAAGTATTCATAGTGACCAGTAGGCGTGTTGAAAGCGGTCTTCCACTCGTCACCAGGTCTGATCCGCACAAGATGGTATGCGTTCCGCAGGTCAAGCTTAGTGAAAACAACTGCTTCCTGGAGCAGCTCGAAGGCTGTGGCCATAAGGGGTAGCGGGTAACGGTTACGGACGGTTATGTCATTGAGTCCCCGGTAGTCGATGCAAGGACGTAACCCACCATCTTTCTTGGCCACAAAGAAAAACCCTGCTCCCGCCGGGGAGGTTGATGGACGCATGAGGCCTGCTTCCAAAGAGTCCTTGATGTAGGTATCCATAGCAGCTCGTTCGGGTGGAGATAGGGAAAAGATCCGACCCCTGGGGGGGCAAGTGCCCGGAAACAGGTCGATGGGGCAATCGTAAGATCTATGGGGTGGTAGCATGGTGGCCCTCTGTTTGCTAAACACCAGTTTGAGGTCATGGTAACACTCGGGAACTCGGGTCAGGTCGATGGATTCTAAAGACTCGGGAGTAGAACTCTGGGAATTCTGGAAAATACAAGTAGCTTGGCACGTAGGACCCCACTGCTTGATAGTGCCCACAGACCAGTCGATGTGAGGGTTATGGCTGTGAAGCCAGGGGTATCCAAGGACGAGAGGGAACTCGGAACAGGAGATCAAATGAAAGTTCATCAATTCCTGGTGTTGTGAAACTGAAAGTCTCAAGGAGGTAGTGACATGAGTGACAAGTCCAGATCCCAAAGGGCTTCCATCCAATGTAGTAACCCTCATGGGGTCACTTAGAAGTTCAGAGGGAACGCCATTCTCCTTCGCCCAGACACCATCCATGAAGTTACCTGCGGCTCCAGAGTCTACCAAGGCTTGAAGGTGAAGCTTGTGATTGTCCCAGGAGAGGGTGACTGGAATGAGCAGACGGGAGTTGGACGGATGGGAGGAGGTTATGTTTCCCGTTACAGTTCCCCCCGGTCTGTACGGGACAGAGCGTTTCCCTGGAGCCCGGGACACGTGGAACGGAAATGGCCCGGTTTGCCGCAATATAGACACCGTCGCTCCCTCATCCGGCGGTCTCTCTCAGCCTGGGAGATGCGTCCAATCTGCATGGGTTCCGGTGGAGCCAGTGATGATAAAGGTGGGGACTCAGAGCTGGGACTGATAGGAGCTAGAGGTCTACGGTTGAGTTCTCTCTCTCTCAGACGCTGGTCAATGCGTGAGGCCAACTTGATCAGGGACTCGAGATTGTCCGGTGGTTCCCGAGTGGCCAGTTCATCTTGGATAGTGTCGGAAAGGCCTTTCAGAAAGCACACCGTGAGCGCCTCGTTGTTCCAGCCACTCGCTGCTGCCACCGTGCGGAACTGGATGGCATAGTCCGTCACGCTGCGCCAACCTTGATGGAGAGTCAGGAGCTGTTTGGCTGAGTCAGAACCACTGCTTGGGCCTTGAAACACTCGTTTGAATTCCTCAGCAAAGGCAGAGTAGCTGGCACAGCAGGAACTATGGGCATCCCACACAGCAGTAGCCCAGGCCAGGGCTTTTTCCGACAGCAGGGTGATGATATATGCGATCTTAGACCGGTCGGTGGGAAACGACGAGGGTTGCAGCTCAAAGGAGAGAGAACATTGAGTGAGAAACCCTTTACAAGCACTTGGATCACCTGAGAACCGTTGGGGAGGTGGAAGACGAGGTTCAGACAGGGGGTTAACTGCCATGGGTACGTGAACTTGAGGTACTGGGACGGGAACTGTTGCCGGGGTAAGTCGATCAGATATTTGCTTAATGGAAGTCAGCATCTCCGACAGAAGATGAGAATGTCTAGCCATTAAGGCCTCTTGCTGAACCAGGGCGGCTTCGTGACGTTGGACAGTCTCCTGGTGGTGGGACAGCGTGGCAAAAAGGTCCTGGGAACTGGCTGCCTCTGGGTTCATTTTTGGCTCTGTGTTTCTGTCAGGACCCGGTTTCGAACCTGGGTCTCCGGAGTGAGAAACAGTCACATAACCAACTGAGCCACGAACAGACAGCAGAACCCAGAAGATGAGGCAGACACAGCAGTACTTAAGACGGTGTATTTAATAAAGAAAAAATCCTAAAATACAGAAATGGCAAATCCAAAAGGTGGTAGGTAAAACACAAAAGAACTCAAAAGAAACTCACCAAAAATAAACAAAAACAAAAAACAGAATACCACAAGAACGTCACCCGGAATCGACAAGAGCACACAGAACACTAGGGCAGGGTGCTAACATACAAACAGAGAGCACAGAACTGAAGGAAACAAAGGGTTTAAATACAATCAGGGGAAACGAGACACAGGTGCAAACAATAATGGGGATCAAGGGAAAAACACAGGGACAAAAAGCACAATGGGGACATCTACTGACAAAAACCCGGAACAACCCTGGCCAAATCCTGACACTATTACCATCAGACTGTTGAACAGCTTCTATTACCAGACCATCAGACTGTTGAACAGCTTCTATTACCATCAGACTGTTGAACAGCTTCTATTACCATCAGACTGTTGAACAGCTTCTATCACCATCAGACTGTTGAACAGCTTCTATTACCATCAGACTGTTGAACAGCTTCTATTACCAGACCATCAGACTGTTGAACAGCTTCTATTACCATCAGACTGTTGAACAGCTTCTATTACCATCAGACTGTTGAACAGCTTCTATCACCAGACCATCAGACTGTTGAACAGCTTCTATTACCATCAGACTGTTGAACAGCTTCTATTACCAGACCATCAGACTGTTGAACAGCCTCAATTACCATCAGACTGTTGAACAGCTTCTATTACCATCAGACTGTTGCACAGCCTCAATTACCATCAGACTGTTGAACAGCTTCTATTACCATCAGACTGTTGAAAAGCCTCAATTACCATCAGACTGTTGAACAGCCTCAATTACCATCAGACTGTTGAACAGCTTCTATTACCATCAGACTGTTGAACAGCTTCAATTACCATCAGACTGTTGAACAGCTTCTATTACCAGACCATCAGACTGTTGAACAGCTTCTATCACAATCAGATTGTTGAACAGCTTCTATTACCATCAGACTGTTGAACAGCTTCTATCACCATACCATCAGACTGTTGAACAGCTTCTATCACAATCAGATTGTTGAACAGCTTCTATTACCATCAGACTGTTGAACAGCTTCTATCACCAGACCATCAGACTGTTGAACAGCTTCTATTACCAGACCATCAGACTGTTGAACAGCTTCTATTACCATCAGACTGTTGAACAGCTTCTATCACCAGACCATCAGACTGTTGAACAGCTTCTATTACCATCAGACTGTTGAACAGCTTCAATTACCATCAGACTGTTGAACAGCTTCTATTACCATCAGACTGTTGAACAGCTTCTATCACCAGACCATCAGATTGTTGAACAGCTTCTATTACCAGACCATCAGACTGTTGAACAGCTTCTATTACCAGACCATCAGACTGTTGAACAGCTTCTATCACCATCAGACTGTTGAACAGCCTCAATTACCATCAGACTGTTGAACAGCTTCTATCACCATCAGACTGTTGAACAGCTTCTATCACCATCAGACTGTTGAACAGCTTCTATCACCATCAGACTGTTGAACAGCTTCAATTACCATCAGACTGTTGAACAGCTTCTATTACCATCAGACTGTTGAACAGCTTCTATTACCATCAGACTGTTGAACAGCTTCTATTACCATCAGACTGTTGAACAGCTTCTATTACCATCAGACTGTTGAACAGCTATTACCATCAGACTGTTGAACAGCTTCTAACACCAGACCATCAGACTGTTGAACAGCTTCTATCACCATCAGACTGTTGAACAGCTATTACCATCAGACTGTTGAACAGCTTCTATCACCAGACCATCAGACTGTTGAACAGCTTCTATCACCATCAGACTGTTGAACAGTTTCTATCACCATCAGACTGTTGAACAGCTTTTATCACCATCAGACTGTTGAACAGCTTCTATTACCATCCGACTGTTGAACAGCTTCTATCACCATCAGACTGTTGAACAGCTTCTATCACCATCAGACTGTTGAACAGCTTCTATCACCATCAGACTGTTGAACAGCTTCTATCACCATCAGACTGTTGAACAGCTTCTATCACCATCAGACTGTTGAACAGCTTCTATCACCAGACCATCAGACTGTTGAACAGCTTCAATTACCATCAGACTGTTGAACAGCTTCTATTACCAGACCATTAGACTGTTGAACAGCCATCACTAGCCAGCTAACTGCCCGGTCCTCAGCCCTGCACATTGAGACACATTCCCCATGTATCCATGTATAACATGGAGTAATTCTGGTCACCTCACATTATGTTTACATACTGTTGTCTACTCACTGTGTATGTATGTACTGTGTTCTTCACATAACTCATCATCATTTACGTACCAATTCTCTTTCCAAGTGATATACTGTCTATGCACAACAGGTTTTTACATTATGGTTTGTCACATACTTTGGTCACCCTTCCTCTGTTTTCTTTCTCTGTCTCTTCCTTCCCCTTGTCTGTTGAGTGAAAATCTGCCAAACACACATACTGTAACACACTCTCCTTGGACAGGTTGCATAAGCCACCCACACACACACACACACACACACACACACACACACACACACACACACACACACACACACACACACACACACACACACACACACACACACACACACACACACACAACACAACACACACGCAAACAGCTGGCCTTCTGTTACCTGGTCTCTTGCGGCAGGCAAGACTCTGTGTGTGCCTCGTAGATGATGTGATTTGTGCAATAGTGCCTCTGTGTGTTGTGTAATTAATATCAGACATGATGTGAGAGATGTGGGGTGGTACACGCTGCCAGCCGCCTGCGTGCCGTACGTACACACACCTTGAGATGTGCTCAACGTCATCTGACAGATCACAACTTACATTTTCACACGTCGCCACCACATCATTTTCAGACAACTCATTGCTCTGTTGTAGCAATTGGCCATTTTTATTTACAAGCAAAAATACATATTGGAAATGATGCAGACTATTGCATTGATGGAAGCTGCACTGTATTTGCAATATCAAACCTGATCTACCCCCCCCCACCCCACTCATTTTTTTTCAATAATAATAATACAAAGCAATGATCCATGGTACCTTGATGTACGGTACTATCGGTGCTGTATCTTACCCTCATTATGCACATCCCATATCTCCCTCACTTCCTGCATCCTCCCTGTCTTGGGAATATCCAGACGCAGCTGAATACAGCTCCACTACTGTCCCCAGGTATGCCTGAGATATTTCCTCTATTACCTTTTTCTTCCCGCCCCATCTCCTTTGTTCAGCGAGATCCATGTATGAAGTTTCTTCTCTTCTCTTGGCTTTTTTTCCCCGTCTATTTCCCACTTTTCCAGCAGGCATGTCACGTTTCCGTGCTGTCTCTGCTGTTCCACTTCCTGTGCTTGGGCCTGGAAACGAAAGCCTCTCGCTAATTATAAGCTTCTACACATAACATGACTTGTGACGGTGTTACAGAACATGAATGTGGTGAAATGCACAAAATGTACATTAAATGGTTGTTTATAACAAATTCATGAACAGGTTGCTGTTGCTACATGGATACATGGGTGGCCGTTTGATGCACAAGTCCCCACTTAAAAAATACATGAAAGGTTGCTTAAAAGGAAGAGGAAGAGGCCCAATGTGTTAATGTCCAACTAATGGTCACTAAGAACATATATGACGAATGCTGTCTGTTTTTGCACATTAGCATTTAACATGTTTATTAAGGTCCTTGTGTCGTTATTTAGAACCGCGAGGAAATATCTCTCATTTGTTATCATCATTATAACAGTAACTCATCGACATCAGTAATAAAGAAAGATACTGACGGTAATAAATAGTGACTGACGTTACCGACAAAAAAATATGTCACTGAGTTTAAAATCAACCAGAATCACTGTTTGCGTTTTAGACATGCATCTTCCCTTGGGGCGACAGGGTAGCCTAGTGGTTAGAGCGTTGGGCTAGTAACCGGAAGGTTGCGAGTTCAAACCCCCGAGCTGACAAGGTACAAATCTGTCGTTCTGCCCTGAACAGGCAGTTAACCCACTGTTCCTAGGCCATCATTGAAAATAAGAATTTGTTCTTAACTGACTTGCCTGGTTAAATAAAGGTAAAAAAAAAAGCAATTCTACTTCCTGTTCTATCAAACTCTCAACGGTGAAAAGCATTGTTAATAATACACTCCCTAAAGTCTCTGTTTCATTTTAATTTCTCCTTTAACTCTTCGAAAACAAGACATTATAACTTTTAACCAAAAGGACCACTAGCAGCATATTAAGAAGTAATATACAGGATAGACGTTCTGATACATCACCTCAGAGTCACATCATTAAGTCTGTCTGCTTCCAAACAACAGGACTTGGGTGGAAAGTTCTCCTATCAGAAGAAGCATTCGTAGCTAATACAATTTCTGTGTTTATTATGCGTTGCCATAGCCTTCTGGCTCCTCAGGCTCAGTCCTGTCATTATTTTTACATTATGCCGTGTCCTGGAGGCATACAATTCAAGTTGAATATTAGTTAATAATTTAGCAACGTTGACTCCCTGCATTACTATAGTAATGCATAATTAGGAATTGTTCTGTAATAACATACAATGAAGGAAGAAAGATATGCACACAAACCGATCATGTTGAAATGTTAGAAACTGCAGATGAGTAAGCTAGATGTGGTACCTGACTAAAGATGATTTATGCGAACGAAAAAATAACCAAAACACTGTGCCATGTATATCCTTTTGATAACTTAGTGATAACAGGTTCGTGACAGTAGATGAAAGTGTAAAGACACACTATGGTGTTGAATAATTAACATAATAGGAATAATTGAGATAATGACAATTAATTGGAAAGTTGAAACACCAGTGAAATGAATAGCATGTAGGGTATCGTATAAGATATGGAATAAAAGGTCCCATTTAGCCTGGTATCATCTAATGCAACGACTAAATCATACGCTCATGTCCAGGCCATTTTAGGTCCACGGCTCCAATCAAAATATGTTTGATTATATCTAGTTTAGCTGCACTGCAGTACCCCCTCATGAGAAAGTTTTTTGTAGATTTGCCCTCAAAAATACATTTATCAGTCCTTTGTTTAGTTGTTTTAGTTTTGTGTGTGTTGTTGTTGTTGTTGTTGCAGTGTTTTTAGAATTATGCAGTTCTCAGCTCTTTTTTGGTTGTTCCTCTGAAATAGTTTCTTACATGACACAAATGCCTAATGAGAGCCCTCTCTCTGGTTACCATGGAGACAGTCGCAAAACTGTCAAGTTCTCCGACTGTCAAAGAGGCACTTTCAACACGACATCTCCTCTTCTCTTTTTTCAATTCAGCCGGATTGTGAACTGTTTTCATCTAAACACACAGTCACTCTGGAGATCCATCTAAACACACAGTCACTCTGGAGATCCATCTAAACACACAGTCACTCTGGAGATCCATCTAAACACACAGTCACTCTGGAGATCCATCTAAACACACAGACACTCTGGAGATCCATCTAAACACACAGTCACTCTGGAGATTCATCTAAAAAAAAGTCACTCTGGAGATCCATCTAAACACACAGTCACTCTGGAGATCCATCTAAAAAAAAGTCACTCTGGAGATCCATCTAAACACACAGTCACTCAGGAGATCCATCTAAACACACAGTCACTCTGGAGATCCATCTAAACACACAGTCACTCTGGAGATCCATCTAAACACACAGTCACTCTGGAGATCCATCTAAACACACAGTCACTCTGGAGATCCATCTAAACACACAGTCACTCTGGAGATCCATCTAAACACACTGTCACTCTGGAGATCCATCTAAACACACAGTCACTCTGGAGATCCATCTAAACACACAGTCACTCAGGAGATCCATCTAAACACACAGTCACTCAAGAGATCCATCTAAACACACAGTCACTCTGGAGATCCATCTAAACACACAGTCACTCTGGAGATCCATCTAAACACACAGTCACTCTGGAGATCCATCTAAACACACAGTCACTCTGGAGATCCATCTAAACACACAGTCACTCTGGAGATCCATCTAAACACACAGTCACTCTGGAGATCCATCTAAACACACAGTCACTCTGGAGATCCATCTAAACACACAGTCACTCTGGAGATCCATCTAAACACACAGTCACTCTGGAGATCCATCTAAACACACAGACACTCTGGAGATCCATCTAAACACACAGTCACTCTGGAGATCCATCTAAACACACAGTCACTCTGGAGATCCATCTAAACACACAGTCACTCTGGAGATCCATCTAAACACACAGTCACTCTGGAGATCCATCTAAACACACAGTCACTCTGGAGATCCATCTAAACACACAGTCACTCTGGAGATCCATCTAAACACACAGTCACTCTGGAGATCCATCTAAACACACAGTCACTCTGGAGATCCATCTAAACACACAGTCACTCTGGAGATCCATCTAAACACACAGTCACTCTGGAGATCCATCTAAACACACAGTCACTCAGGAGATCCATCTAAACACACAGTCACTCAGGAGATCCATCTAAACACACAGTCACTCTGGAGATCCATCTAAACACACAGTCACTCTGGAGATCCATCTAAACACACAGTCACTCAGGAGATCCATCTAAACACACAGTCACTCAAGAGATCCATCTAAACACACAGTCACTCTGGAGATCCATCTAAACACACAGTCACTCTGGAGATCCATCTAAACACACAGTCACTCTGGAGATCCATCTAAACACACAGTGACTCTGGAGATCCATCTAAACACACAGTCACTCAGGAGATCCATCTAAACACACAGTCACTCTGGAGATCCATCTAAACACACAGTCACTCTGGAGATCCATCTAAACACACAGTCACTCTGGAGATCCATCTAAACACACAGTCACTCTGGAGATCCATCTAAACACACAGTCACTCAGGAGATCCATCTAAACACACAGTCACTCAGGAGATCCATCTAAACACACAGTCACTCAGGAGATCCATCTAAACACACAGTCACTCTGGAGATCCATCTAAACACACAGTCACTCAGGAGATCCATCTAAACACACAGTCACTCAAGAGATCCATCTAAACACACAGTCACTCAAGAGATCCATCTAAACACACAGTCACTCTGGAGATCCATCTAAACACACAGTCACTCTGAGATCCATCTAAACACACAGTCACTCTGGAGATCCATCTAAACACACAGTCACTCTGGAGATCCATCTAAACACACAGTCACTCTGGAGATCCATCTAAACACACAGTCACTCTGGAGATCCATCTAAACACACAGTCACTCTGAGATCCATCTAAACACACAGTCACTCTGGAGATCCATCTAAACACACAGTCACTCTGGAGATCCATCTAAACACACAGTCACTCTGGAGATCCATCTAAACACACAGTCACTCTGGAGATCCATCTAAACACACAGTCACTCTGGAGATCCATCTAAACACACAGTCACTCTGGAGATCCATCTAAACACACAGTCACTCTGGAGATCCATCTAAACACACACAGTCCATCTAAACACACAGTCACTCTGGAGATCCATCTAAACACACAGTCACTCTGGAGATCCATCTAAACACACAGTCACTCTGGAGATCCATCTAAACACACAGTCACTCTGGAGATCCATCTAAACACACAGTCACTCTGGAGATCCATCTAAACACACAGTCACTCAGTCCATCTAAACAGGAGATCCATCTAAACACACAGTCACTCTGGAGATCCATCTAAACACACAGTCACTCTGGAGATCCATCTAAACACACAGTCACTCAGGAGATCCATCTAAACACACAGTCACTCAAGAGATCCATCTAAACACACAGTCACTCTGGAGATCCATCTAAACACACAGTCACTCTGGAGATCCATCTAAACACACAGTCACTCTGGAGATCCATCTAAACACACAGTGACTCTGGAGATCCATCTAAACACACAGTCACTCAGGAGATCCATCTAAACACACAGTCACTCTGGAGATCCATCTAAACACACAGTCACTCTGGAGATCCATCTAAACACACAGTCACTCTGGAGATCCATCTAAACACACAGTCACTCTGGAGATCCATCTAAACACACAGTCACTCAGGAGATCCATCTAAACACACAGTCACTCAGGAGATCCATCTAAACACACAGTCACTCTGGAGATCCATCTAAACACACAGTCACTCTGGAGATCCATCTAAACACACAGTCACTCTGGAGATCCATCTAAACACACAGTCACTCAGGAGATCCATCTAAACACACAGTCACTCTGGAGATCCATCTAAACACACAGTCACTCTGGAGATCCATCTAAACACACAGTCACTCTGGAGATCCATCTAAATACACAGTCACTCCAGATATTCATCTAAACACACAGTCTCTCTGGAGATCCATCTAAACACACAGTCACTCTGGAGATCCATCTAAACACACAGTCACTCAGGAGATCCATCTAAACACACAGTCACTCAGGAGATCCATCTAAACACACAGTCACTCTGGAGATCCATCTAAACACACAGTCACTCTGGAGATACATCTAAACACACAGACACTCTGGAGATCCATCTAAACACACAGTCACTCTGGAGATCCATCTAAACACACAGACACTCTGGAGATCCATCTAAACACACAGTCACCCAGGAGATCCATCTAAACACACAGTCACTCTGGAGATCCATCTAAACACACAGTCACTCTGGAGATCCATCTAAACACACAGTCACTCTGGAGATCCATCTAAACACACAGTCACTCTGGAGATCCATCTAAACACACAGTCACTCTGGAGATCCATCTAAACACACAGACACTCTGGAGATCCATCTAAACACACAGTCACTCTGGAGATCCATCTAAACACACAGTCACTCTGGAGATCCATCTAAACACACAGTCACTCTGGAGATCCATCTAAACACACAGTCACTCTGGAGATCCATCTAAACACACAGTCACTCTGGAGATCCATCTAAACACACAGTCACTCTGGAGATCCATCTAAACACACAGTCACTCTGGAGATCCATCTAAACACACAGTCACTCTGGAGATCCATCTAAACACACAGTCACTCTGGAGATCCATCTAAACACACAGTCACTCTGGAGATCCATCCAAACACACAGTCACTCTGGAGATCCATCTAAACACACAGTCACTCTGGAGATCCATCTAAACACACAGTCACTCTGGAGATCCATCTAAACACACAGTCACTCTGGAGATCCATCTAAACACACAGTCACTCTGGAGATCCATCTAAACACACAGTCACTCAGGAGATCCATCTAAACACACAGTCACTCTGGAGATCCATCTAAACACACAGTCACTCTGGAGATCCATCTAAACACACAGTCACTCTGGAGATCCATCTAAACACACAGTCACTCAGGAGATCCATCTAAACACACAGTCACTCTGGAGATCCATCTAAACACACAGTCACTCTGGAGATCCATCTAAACACACAGTCACTCTGGAGATCCATCTTAATACACAGTCACTCCAGATATTCATCTAAACACACAGTCTCTCTGGAGATCCATCTAAACACACAGTCACTCTGGAGATCCATCTAAACACACAGTCACTCAGGAGATCCATCTAAACACACAGTCACTCAGGAGATCCATCTAAACACACAGTCACTCTGGAGATCCATCTAAACACACAGTCACTCTGGAGATCCATCTAAACACACAGTCACTCTGGAGATCCATCTAAACACACAGTCACTCTGGAGATCCATCTAAACACACAGTCACTCTGGAGATCCATCTAAACACACAGTCACTCTGGAGATCCATCTAAACACACAGTCACTCTGGAGATCCATCCAAACACACAGTCACTCTGGAGATCCATCTAAACACACAGTCACTCTGGAGATCCATCTAAACACACAGTCACTCTGGAGATCCATCTAAACACACAGTCACTCTGGAGATCCATCTAAACACACAGTCACTCTGGAGATCCATCTAAACACACAGTCACTCTGGAGATCCATCTAAACACACAGTCACTCTGGAGATTCATCTAAACACACAGTCACTCTGGAGATCCATCTAAACACACAGTCACTCTGGAGATCCATCTAAACACACAGTCACTCAGGAGATCCATCTAAACACACAGTCACTCTGGAGATCCATCTAAACACACAGTCACTCTGGAGATCCATCTAAACACACAGTCACTCTGGAGATCCATCTAAATACACAGTCACTCCAGATATTCATCTAAACACACAGTCTCTCTGGAGATCCATCTAAACACACAGTCACTCTGGAGATCCATCTAAACACACAGTCACTCAGGAGATCCATCTAAACACACAGTCACTCAGGAGATCCATCTAAACACACAGTCACTCAGGAGATCCATCTAAACACACAGTCACTCAGGAGATCCATCTAAACACACAGTCACTCTGGAGATCCATCTAAACACACAGTCACTCTGGAGATCCATCTAAACACACAGTCATTCTGGAGATCCATCTAAACACACAGTCACTCTGGAGATCCATCTAAACACACAGTTTCTCTAGATATTCATCTAAACACACAGTCACTCTAGATATTCATCAAAACACACAGTCACTCTAGATATTCATCTAAACACACAGTCACTCTAGATATTCATCTAAACACACAGTCACCAAAAAGAGCAGAATGTAAGATAAAGATAATCACACAAGCGATGGAGTTTGTAATTATTAATTTGGGTTACAGATACAATTATCATTCACAGAGGTTCAAGAAACAAAAAAAGAGTTCATTGAATTAATTGATCGCACGAATACTTGAAATAATATCACAAACACAAATAACTCAGGTACGTTTTCTGTAACACATCAGTACCACATTGAGAGAGTTGGGAGTTGAAGCAATATCACCAAATTGATGTTGAAATGTTTTGAATAAACTGTAATCACTTATAGGTTAATCTCTGTATTTCTTTCTTTTCTCTCCTTTTCCCAGATATTTTCTTTGCCTTCAGTCACAGATACAACATCCACAATGTCTGGACAACACCAGACTGGATTGAAGATAGTCACAGATCCAACATCCACAATGTCTGGACAACACCAGACTGGCTTGAAGACAGCCACAGATACGACATCCACAATGTCTGGCCAACACCAGACTGGATTGAAGACAGTCACAGATACAACATCCACAATGTCTGGACAACACCAGAGTGGCTTTGAAGACAGATTTGTTCTTAAAAGCAGGGTAAAGGTTGTGCTTTGATTCATGTCAGACCACCACAAGGCCCTAGCAGCGTAAGTGCTGTTGCCCTTGAACGAGGTGTTAAGTGTGACCGAGGACGACATTGGAGGGTTGAAGGACATCAAAGACACGCTTAGATTGAAGTCTTATAGAGCAAAGTGGAGAGGGTAGTCCTCACGCTCTATTGGCTGGAGTGTAAAGGCATGGATGATCTGTCTGGAGGTTGTGTCCAGAATGAGACTACAGCATTGATCTATCCCTGAACTGTCTAACATGCCTGGCTGACACATCTAGGCTTCTGGAGGATGTGCAGGCAGTAAATCATCTAAGATGCCTCATGTGTGTGTCTGGTTGAGTGTGTGTGTGTCTGGTTGAGTGTGTGTGTGTCTGGTTGAGTGTGTGTGTGTCTGGTTGAGTGTGTGTGTGTCTGGTTGAGTGTGTGTGTGTCTGGTTGAGTTTGTGTGTGTGTGTGTGTGTGTGTGTGTGTGTGTGTGTGTGTGTGTGTGTGTGTGTGTGTGTGTGTGTGTGTGTGTGTGTGTGTGTGTGTGTGTGTGTGTATGAGTGTATGAGTGTATGAGTGTGTGAGTGTGTGAGTGTGTGAGTGTGTGAGTGAGTGAGTGAGTGAGTGAGTGAGTGAGTGAGTGAGTGAGTGAGTGAGTGAGTGAGTGAGAACACTGTCATGGAAAACCTTTGGTCCTGGAATATCCATCACAGGTAGATGTGGTCAGATAGAAACTGTACATCACAGGTAGATGTGGTCAGATAGAAACTGTACATCACAGTTAGATGTGGTCAGATAGAAACTGTACATCACAGGTAGATGTGGTCAGATAGAACCTGTACATCACAGGTAGAAGTGGTCAGATAGAAACTGTACATCACAGGTAGATGTGGTCAGATAGAAACTGTACATCACAGTTAGATGTGGTCAGATAGAAACTGTACATCACAGTTAGATGTGGTCAGATAGAAACTGTACATCACAGGTAGATGTGGTCAGATAGAACCTGTACATCACAGGTAGATGTGGTCAGATAGAAACTGTACATCACAGGTAGATGTGGTCAGATAGAACCTGTACATCACAGGTAGATGTGGTCAGATAGAAACTGTACATCACAGTTAGATGTGGTCAGATAGAACCTGTACATCACAGGTAGATGTGGTCAGATAGAACCTGTACTTCCCAGGTAGATGTAGTCAGATAGAACCTGTACATCACAGGTAGATGTGGTCAGATAGAACCTGTACTTCCCAGGTAGATGTGGTCAGATAGAACCTGTACATCACAGGTAGATGTGGTCAGATAGAAACTGTACATCACAGGTAGATGTGGTCAGATAGAACCTGTACTTCCCAGGTAGATGTAGTCAGATAGAACCTGTACATCACAGGTAGATGTGGTCAGATAGAAACTGTACTTCCCAGGTAGATGTGGTCAGATAGAACCTGTACATCACAGTTAGATGTGGTCAGATAGAACCTGTACATCACAGATAGATGTGGTCAGATAGAACCTGTACATCACAGGTAGATGTGGTCAGATAGAACCTGTACATCACAGTTAGATGTGGTCAGATAGAACCTGTACATCACAGTTAGATGTAGTCAAATATTCCGCCATAACATCGAAGACAGGACATCCCCCCCACATCCAATACACAATAATTGTCAAAAAATAATCCTATCTCATTCAAATCATTTAATAATGTTTCCTACTTTTCTTTTCTCCTTCCATTCTTCCTGTCCTTCTTTTCCGATCAAACATACGGAGCGGTCAGACACTGGACAATCTCCTTCCAGTCCAACAGAGCCACCTTCAAATCAAACAACACGATGGGCATCCTGGTCACTGGCAGCTGAGGCAGATACACATTTCACTGAGGTTAGGAGGGATGACACCACCACCACTGTGACTGTGTGTGTGTGTGTGTGTGTGTGTGTGTGTGTGTGTGTGTGTGTGTGTGTGTGTGTGTGTGTGTGTGTGTGTGTGTGTGTGTGTGTGTGTGTGTGTGTGTGTGTGTTGTGTCTGAGGTGAATAATGATGACATGACTGTGCTGGCGAAACAATTCAGTCAGGGCAAGAAAGGGACACAATGCTTAGTTTTTGGTGTTGTTGTTAGATGACTAGAATACAGATTGTAATGGAACTTCAGGATGTCTGATGTTCAGTGAAAGGGATTGATCTACTTATCTCAAATAAAGCCAGTTTGAGTCAAACTGAGATTATAGGTATCCTCCGACTCAATAATAATAGAATATGTCTTTGTGTTTTCCTTGCGGACTCACAGCTATTTATAAAATATATATATTTTTTGCCGTTCTGGTGAAAGCAACCAAGGTAACATGAGGTTAACTTTTTTGATGGAAAAACAAACTTCCTAACTGTGAGACAGGGGGTAACAGTGAGATAGGGGGTAACAGTGAGATAGGGGGTAACAGTGAGACAGATGGTAACAGTGAGACAGGGGGTAACAGTGAGACAGATGGTAACAGTGAGACAGGGGGTAACAGTGAGACAGGGGGTAACAGTGAGATAGGGGGTAACAGTGAGATAGGGGGTAATAGTGAGACAGGAGGTAACAGTGAGATAGTGGGTAACAGTGAGATAGGGGGTAACAGTGAGACAGATGGTAACAGTGAGACAGGGGGTAACAGTGAGACAGGGGGTAACAGTGAGATAGGGGGTAACAGTGAGATAGGGGGTAACAGTGAGACAGGGGGTAACAGTGAGACAGGGGTAACAGTGAGACAGGGGGTAACAGTGAGATAGGGGGTAACAGTGATAGTAGAGACATGGGGTAACAGTGAGACAGGGGGTAACAGTGAGACAGGGGGTAACAGTGAGACAGGGGGTAACAGTGAGATAGGGGGTAACAGTGAGACAGGGGGTAACAGTGAGATAGGGGGTAACAGTGAGATAGGGGGTAACAGTGAGACATGGGGTAACAGTGAGACAGGGGGTAACAGTGAGACAGGGGGTAACAGTGAGATAGGGGGTAACAGTGATAGTAGAGACATGGGGTAACAGTGAGACAGGGGGTAACAGTGAGACAGGGGGTAACAGTGAGACAGGGGGTAACAGTGAGAGTAGAGACATGGGGTAACAGTGAGACAAATCAAATCAAATGTTATTTGTCACATACACATGGTTAGCAGATGTTAATGTGTGTAGCGAAATTCTTGTGCTTCTGGTTCTTACAATGCAGTAATAACCAACAAGTAATCTAACTAAAAATTCCAAAACTACTGTCTTATACACACAAGTGTAGGGGGATAAAGAATATGTACATACAGATATATGAATGAGTGATGGTACAGAGCAGCATAGGCAAGATACAGTAGATGGTATTGAGTACAGTATATACATATGAGATGAGTATGTAAACAAAGTGGCATAGTTAAAGTGGCTAGTGATACATGTATTACATAAGGATGCAGTAGATGATATAGAGTACAGTATATACATATACATATGAGATGAATAATGTAGGGTATGTAAACATAATATTCGGTAGCATTGTTTAAAGTGGCTTGTGAAATATTTTACATCATTTCCCATCAATTCCCATTATTAAGGTTGCTGGAGTTGAGTCAGTGTGTTGGCAGCAGCCACTCAATGTTAGTGGTGGCCTAATGGCCTTGAGATAGAAGCTGTTTTTCAGTCTCTCGGCCCCAGCTTTGATGCACCTGTACTGACCTCGCCTTCTGGATGATAGCGGGGTGAACAGGCAGTGGCTCGGGTGGTAGATGTCCTTGATGATCTTTATGGCCTTCCTGTAACATCAGGTGGTGTAGGTGTCCTGGAGGGCAGGTAGGTTGCCCCCGGTGATGCGTTGTGCAGACCTCACTACCCTCTGGAGAGCCTTACGGTTGTGGGCGGAGCAGTTGCCGTACCAGGCGGTGATACAGCCTGCCAGGATGCTCTCGATTGTGCATCTGTAGAAGTTTGTGAGTGCTTTTGGTGACAAGCCGAATTTCTTCAGCCTCCTGAGGTTGAAGAGGCGCTGCTGCACCTTCTTCACGATGCTGTCTGTGTGGGTGGACCAATTCAGTTTGTCTGTGATGTGTATGCCGAGGAACTTAAAACTTTCTACACTCTCCACTACTGTTCCATCGATGTGGATAGGGAGGTGTTCCCTCTGCTGTTTCCTGAAGTCCACAATCATCTCCTTAGTTTTGTTGACGTTGAGTGTGAGGTTATTTTCCTGACACCACACTCCGAGGTCCCTCACCTCCTCCCTGTAGGCCGTTTCGTCGTTGTTGGTAATCAAGTCTACCACTGTTGTGTCGTCCGCAAACTTGATGAGTGAGTTGGAGGCGTGGGTGAACAGGGAGTACAGGAGAGGGCTCAGAACGCACCCTTGTGGGGCCCCAGTGTTGAGGATCAGCGGGGTGGAGATGTTGTTGCCTACCCTCACCATCTGGGGGCGGCCCGTCAGGAAGTCCAGTTCCCAGTTGCACAGGGCGGGGTCGAGACCCAGGGTCTCGAGCTTGATGACGAGCTTGGAGAGTACTATGGTGTTACATGCCGAGCTGTAGTCGATGAACAGCATTCTCACATAGGTATTCCTCTTGTCCAGATGGGTTAGGGCAGTGTGCAGTGTGGTTGAGATTGCATCGTCTGTGGACCTGTTTGGGCAGTAAGCAAATTGGAGTGGGTCTAGGGTGTCAGGTAGGGTGGAGGTGATATGGTCCTTGACTAGTCTCTCAAAGCACTTCATGATGATGGAAGTGAGTGCTACGACGCGGTAGTCGTTTAGCTCAGTTACCTTAGCTTTCTTTGGAACAAGAAGAATGGTGGCCCTCTTGAAGCATGTGGGAACAGCAGACTGGGATAGGGATTGATTGAATATGTCCATAAACACACCAGCCAGCTGGTCTGCTCATGCTCTGAGGGAGCGGCTGGGGATGCCGTCTGGGCCTGCAGCCTTGCGAGGGTTAACACTTTTAAATGTTTACCTGACCTCGGCTGCAGTGAAGGAGAGGCCGCATATTTTGGTTGCAGGCCGTGTCAGTGGCACTGTATTGTCCTCAAAGCGGGCAAAAAAGTGATTTAGTCTGCCTGGGAGCAAGACATCCTGGTCCGTGACGGGGCTGGTTTTCTTTTTGTAATCCGTGATTGACTGTAGACCCTGCCACATACCTCTTGTGTCTGAGCCGTTGAATTGAGATTCTACTTTGTCTCTATACTGATGCGTAGCTTGTTTGATTGCCTTGCGGAGGGAATAACTACACTGTTTGTATTCGGTCATGTTTCCGGTCACCTTGCCCTGATTAAAAGCAGTGGTTCGCGCTTTCAGTTTCATGCGAATGCTGCCATCAATCCACAGTTTCTGGTTTGGGAATGTTTTAATCGTTGCTATGGGAACGACATCTTCAACGCACGTTCTAATGAACTCGCACACCGAATCAGCGTATTCGTCAATGTTGTTGTCTTACGCAATACGAAACATATCCCAGTCCACGTGATGGAAGCAGTCTTGGAGTGTGGAATCAGATTGGTCGGACCAGCGTTGGACAGACCTCAGCGTGGGAGCTTCTTGTTTTAGTTTCTGTCTATTGGCAGGGATCAACAAAATGGAGTCCTGGTCAGCTTTTCTGAAAGGATGGCGGGGCAGGGCCTTATATGCGTCTCGGAAGTTAGAATAGCAATGATCCAAGGTTTTGCCAGCCCTGGTTGCGCAATCGATATGCTGATACATTTTAGGGAGTCTTGTTTTCAGATTAGCCTTGTTAAAATCCCCAGCTACAATGAATGCAGCCTCAGGATGTATGGATTCCAGTTTGCAAAGAGTTAAATAAAGTTTGTTCAGAGCCATCGATGTGTCTGCTTGGGGGGGAATATATATGGCTGTGATTATAATCGAAGATAATTCCCTTGGTAGATAATGCGGTCGACATTTGATTGTGAGGAATTCTAAATCAGGTGAACAGAAGGACTTGAGTTCCTGTATGCTTTTGTGACCACACCACGTCTCGTTAGCCATAAGGCATACGCCCCCGCCCATCTTCTTACCAGAAAGATGTTTGTTTCTGTCGGCGCAATGCGTGGAGAAACCAGCTGGCTGCACCGATTCCGATAGCGTCTCTCCGGCGAGCCATGTTTCCGTGAAGCAAAGAACGTTACAGTCTCTGATGTCCCTCTGGAATGCTACCCGTGCTCGGATTTCATCAACCTTGTTGTCAAGAGACTGGAAGTATACTGGGGAGTGGTGCACGATGTGCCCGTCTCCGGAGTCTGACCAGAAGACCGCTTCGTTTCCCTCTTTTACGAAGTCGTTTTTTTTGGGTCGCCGGCTGGTATCCATTCTGTTGTCCTGGGTGAAAGGCAGAACACAGGATCCGCTTCGCGAAAGTCATATTCTTGGTCGTACTGATGGTGAGTAGACGCTGCTCTTATATTCAGTAGTTCTTCTCGACTGTATGTAATGAAACATAAGATGACCTGGGGTACTAATGTAAGATATAACACGTAAAAAAAAAAAAATAATTGCATAGTTTCCTCTGAACGCGAAGCGAGGCGGCCATCTCTGTTGGCGCCGGAAGTAGAAGGCAGGGGGTAACAGTGAGATAGGGGGTAACAGTGAGACAGGGGGTAACAGTGAGACAGGGGGTAACAGTGAGACAGGGGGTAACAGTGAGAGGTTGGAGGTGGGAGGTGGGGTAACAGTGAGAGGTTGGAGGTGGGAGGTGGGGATGACAGTGAGACACGTGGTAATATTGAGGTACTGTGATACATTGGGTGACAATGAGACAGGGGGTTACAGTGAGAGGTGAGAGGTGGGAATCAGTCTGATGCACACAGCACC
>NC_088239.1:8512334-8519834 GCF_036934945.1 Oncorhynchus masou masou | reverse complement strand
GCATTGTTAACTTTATACATATGTTTGTGTTTTGTGCCATTCCAAGATGGACATCTATTTAGGGACCATCTAGCTGCCAGATTTACCCTCTGTCAGGAGATGTCCTCTAAACTCATAGGTTCGTTGAAAATGCCAAGTCATTCCACAATTCAACCCCTCCCTCACCTCCAGTTGCCTCTTGGGATGTTAAATGCATATTTACGTGCACTCCGGCCGTCGAAGTGCCCTGATCATTCCCTGTGTCACAACCAATTCACCAAGGCCCCTTTCCCTTTAATTAGAAAACAAAGTTTGGCCTACACTAAATCGCTCCAGCATTCAACATACATCTCAATAAGAATCATGGGCCTTTTACTGCAGGAAAGGCTTGGATAAAAACAAGTATATAATATTTATGGTGACCTTTGATACTGACAGAAAATCAGTAGGTAGTTCTCCAGGTGAGATATTAGACTGCATTGAGGAGTCGGGGGAGAGAATGCACCTTTAACGATGCCGGTGTTGGGCCTGAAAAGCTGTTTTATTGGCATTTTCCTAAGCTAGTAAATAGATTCACTACATATCTACATGATACAAACAGAAACAAACATAATCTGATTGACGTCCATGTTTCATATGCACATACAGTATTTTTGAAGACTATTAAAATCACGTATTGCGATTTTATTGTTATTATTATTATTATTATTATTATGATGAATATGTGTCACGAATATTACTGAAGGTGACTCCCCTTTTTGTTCGGGTGGCGCTCGGCAGTCGTCGTCGCCGGTCTACTAGCTATCACCGATCCGTTGTTCTGTGTTCCTTTGGTTTTGTCTTATCACCTGTTTCTTGTTTGGTTGTTAGGGTGGGGTTATATATAGTTTGTTCAGCCCACTTATGTTTCGTGCGGGCTTGTTCGTCTGTTCTGTGGTTGAGTGTATTTTGTTTATATTTTGGGTTTTGCGCTGTCCGTTATTATTTCTGATCATTTGTTTTCCTACTTTTGTTCATGTTATTTTTCCTGGACATTAAAGCGTGTTTTTTCCCACATCTTTTGCTCTCTGCGCCTGACTCCACACCTCCTCACTCATTTGTCATAACAATATGGTTATTATAAGTAGTAGTAGTAGTAGTACAATTATTATTATTACTAGAAGTAGTTGTAGTATTTTCATGATTATTATTATTATCGGTATGTTACGGTTTTCTTCTAACTCCTCTTACAAAAAGGTGTAGCAAGGATCGGACCAAAATGCGGCGTGGTAATTTTCATACATGTTTAATGAACGAATAAACACGAACAATACAAAACAACAAACATAACGTGAAAACCTAAACAGTCCTATCTGGTGTAGACACAGAGACAGGGACAATCACCCACAAACACACAGTGAAACCCAGGCTACCTAAATATGGTTCCCAATCAGAGACAATGACTAACACCTGCCTCTGATTGAGAACCATATCAGGCCAGACATAGAAATAGACAAACAAGACATCCAACATAGAATGCACACACAGATCACACCCTGACCAACCAAAACATATAAACATACAAAGCAAACTACGGTCAGGGTGTGACACGGTAGTTGTAGTAGTAGTAGTAATTTTATTATTATTATTTATATTGTTATTATTATTATTAGTAGTAGAAATATTTTTAATATTAATTGTAGTAATAGCATTATTATAATTATTATTATTAGTAGTAGTCATATCATTATTATTATCAGTGGTAGTAATAGTAGTAGTAGTAGTAGTTGTAACGGCGTTCTTCGTTTGTCAAAAGAGAGTCGGACCGAAATGCAGCGTGTTGGTTACTCATGTTTTTAATGAAGAAAAAACGGAACTATACACGAAATAACTAATAAATACAAAACAACAAAACGGAACGTGAAACCTAATTACAGCCTATCTGGTGAAACTACACAGAGACAGGAACAATCACCCACGAAATACACAGTGAAACCCAGGCTACCTAAATACGGTTCCCCATCAGAGACAACAAGAATCACCTGACTCTGATTGAGAACCGCCTCAGGCAGCCAAACCTAAACTAAACACACCCCTAATCAACCACAATCCCAATGCCTACAAAAACCCCAATACGACAACACAATAACATAAACCCATGTCACAACCTGGCCTGACCAACTAATTAACTAAAACACAAAATACTAAGACCAAGGCGTGACAGAAGTAATATTATTATTATTATTATTATTATTATTATTATTATTATTATTATTATTGTTAGTCATATTATTATTATTATTATTATTATTATTATTATTATTATTATTATTATTATCAGCAGTAGTAGCAGTAGTAGTAGTAGTACTAGTAGTAATTATTATTAGTGTTAATATTAGAAGCAGTAATAGTATTATTATTACATTTTACTAGTAGTAGTAGTAATATTATTATGATTAGTAGTAGAAGAAGTAGTCGTAGTAGTAGAAGTAATAGTAGTAGTAATATTAATATTATTATTATTAGTAGAACGAGTATTTGTCACTCCCTGGTCTATATTTATTATGTTTATCTTCAATTATTGGGTCAGGCCAGGGTGTGACATGGGTTTATTTGTGGTGTGTTTTGTCTTGGGGTTGTGTGGGATGTCTAGCGTTAGTCTATGGCTGACTGAGGCGGTTCTCAATCAGAGTCAGGTGATTATCGTTGTCTCTGATTGGGAACCATATTTAGGTAGCCATATTCTTTGAGTGTTTTCGTGGGTGTTTGTTCCTGTCTCTGTGTCTTCACCAGATAGGCCTGTTTAGGTTTTCACGTTTCCGTTTGTTGTTTTTGTATTGTTCGTGTTTTTTCGTTCTTCAATAAATATGTCTCAAAAGTACCACGCTGCATTTTGGTCTGCTCCTCCTTCAACAGAAGAAAGCCGTTACAGTAGTAGTATTTTTATTATTGGTAGTAGTAGTAGTAGTAGTAGTAGTAGTAGTAGTGGTAGTGGTAGTAGTAGTAGTAGTAGTAGTAGTAGTGGTAGTAGTAGTGGTAGTAGTAGTAGTAGTAGTAGTAGTAGTAGTAGTAGTAGTGGTAATAGCATTATTTTTAGTAATAGTAATATTATTATTATTAGTAGTAGTAGTTGTATTAGTAGCAATAGTATTATTGTTATTAGCAGTTGCAGTAATTGTAGGAAAATTATTATTATTAGTAGTTGTAGTAATATTATTACTATTATTATTATTAGTAGTAGTTATAGTAATAGTATTTTTTAGTAATAGGAGAAATAGTATTATTAGTAGTAGTTGTAGATGTATTAGAATAAATAGTAGTATTATTATTATTTGTAGTAGTAGTAATAATACGTGTAGTAATATTATTATTATTATTAGTAGTAGTATTATTATTGGTAGCAGTAGTAGTTGTAATATTATTACTGTTATTATTATTCGTAATAGTTTTAATATTACTATTATTAGTAGTAGTAGTAGTAGAAGTAGTAATATTATTATTAGTGGTGAAAGTATTATTTGTGGTAGTAGTAGTAATATTATTATTATTTTGATGATTAGTAATGGTAGTAGCAATATTATCATTATTATTACCAGTAGTAGTAGTAGTAATGTTATTATTATTATTAGTACTAGAATTAGTAGTAGTAATAGTATTATTTTTCGTAGTCATAGATGTAATGTTATTATTATTAGTAGTAATATTATTATTGTAGTAGTAGTTGTAGTAGTAGTAATATTATTATTATTGGTACTATTAGTGGTAGTCGTAGCAGTAGTAGTAGTAATTGTATTATTATTATTAGTAGTAGAAACAGTATTAGTAGTAGAAGTAGTAATGTTATTACTATTATTAGTATTTTTCTTATGAATATTTGTCACGCCCTGGTCTATATTTATTATGATATCTTCATGTATTGGGTCAGGCCAGGGTGTGACATGGGTTTATTTGTAGTGTGTTTCGTCTTGGGGTTGTGTGGGGTGTATAGATTAGTCTATGGCTGCCTGAGGCGGTTCTCAATCAGAGTGAGGTGATTATCGTTGTCTCTGATTGGGAACCATATTTAGGTAGCCTGGGTTTCACTGTGTGTTTGTGGGTGATTGTTCCTGTCTCTGTGTTTGTTGCACCAGTTAGGGCTGTTTCGGTTTTCGACGTTTGTTGTTTTGTATTGTTCGTGTTTTTCATCATTAAAGATGTATCGAACGAACCACGTTGCATTTTGGTCCGATCCTTGTTCCACCTCTTCGTCAGAGGAGGAGTTGGAGGAAAGCCGTTACGCTATTATTATTATTATTATTAGTAGTAGTAGTAGTGTTATTATTAGTAGTAGTAATGTTATTATTATTATTAGAGTAGTAATGTTATTATTAGTAGTAGTAATGTTATTATTATTATTAGAGTAGTAATGTTATTATTATTATTATTAGAGTAGTAATGTTATTATTATTATTAGAGTAGTAATGTTATTATTATTAGTAGTAGTAATGTTATTATTATTAGTAGTGGTAATGTTATTATGAGTAGTAGTAGTAATGTTATTACTATTATTATTAGTAGTAGTAGTAATGTTCTTATTATTAGTAGTAGTAGTAGTAGTAATGTTATTATTAGTAGTAGTAGTAATGTTATTATTAGTAGTAGTAGTAGTAATATTATTATTATTAGTAGTAGTAGTAATGTTATTATTATTATTAGTAGTAGTAATGTTATTATCATTATTAGTAGTAATGTTATTATTATTGGTAGTAGTAGTAATGTTATTATTATTATTAGTAGTAGTAGTAATGTTATTATTATTAGTGGTAGTAGTAATGTTATTATTATTAGTAGTAGTAATGTTATTATTAGTAGTAGTAGTAGTAGTAGTAATGGTATTATTATTAGTAGTAGTAATGTTATTATTATTATTAGTAGTAGTAATGTTATTATTATTATTAGTAGTAGTAATGTTATTATTAGTAGTAGTAGTAGTAATGTTATTATTAGTAGTAGTAGTAGTAATGTTATTATTATTATTAGTAATGTTATTATTATTAGTAGTAGTAGTAATGTTATTATTATTAGTGGTAGTAGTAATGTTATTATTATTAGTAGTAGTAATGTTATTATTATTAGTAGTAGTAGTAGTAGTAATGGTATTATTATTAGTAGTAGTAATGTTATTATTATTATTAGTAGTAGTAATGTTATTATTATTATTAGTAGTAGTAATGTTATTATTAGTAGTAGTAGTAGTAATGTTATTATTAGTAGTAGTAGTAGTAATGTTATTATTATTATTAGTAATGTTATTATTATTAGTAGTAGTAGTAATGTTATTATTATTAGTAGTAATGTTATTATTATTATTATTATTAGTATTAGTAGTAATGTTAATATTATTAGTATTAGTAATGTTATTATTATTAGTAGTAGTAGTAATGTTATTATTATTAGTAGTAATGTTATTATTATTATTATTAGTATTAGTAGTAATGTTATTATTAGTAGTAGTAATGTTATTATTATTATTATTATTAGTAGTAGTAGTAATGTTATTATTATTAGTAGTAGTAGTAATGTTATTATTTTTAGTAGTGGTAGTAATGTTATAATTAGTAGTAGTAGTAGTAGTAGTAATGTTATTAGTAGTAGTAGTAGTAGTAATGTTATTATTATTAGTAGTAGTAGTAATGTTATTATTATTATTAGTAGTAGTAATGTTATTATTAGTAGTAGTAGTAATGTTATTAGTAGTAGTAGTAGTAATGTTATTATTATTGGTAGTAGTAGTAATGTTATTATTATTATTAGTAGTAATGTTATTATTATTAGTAGTAGTAGTAGTAATGTTATTATTATTATTAGTAGTAGTAATGTTATTATTATTATTATTAGTAGTAATGTTATTATTAGTAGTAGTAGTAATGTTATTAGTAGTAGTAGTAGTAATGTTATTATTATTATTATTAGTAGTAATGTTATTATTATTAGTATTAGTAGTAATGTTATTATTATTATTAGTAGTAGTAATGTTAATATTATTATTAGTAATGTTATTATTATTAGTAGTAGTAGTAATGTTATTATTATTAGTAGTAGTAGTAGTAATGTTATTATTATTAGTAGTAGTAGTAGTAGTAGTAATGTTATTATTAGTAGTAGTAGTAATGTTATTATTATTAGTAGTAGTAATGTTATTATTATTAGTAGTAGTAGTAGTAATGTTAATATTATTATTAGTAATGTTATTATTATTAGTAGTAGTAGTAATGTTATTATTATTAGTAGTAGTAGTAGTAATGTTATTATTATTAGTAGTATTAGTAGTAATGTTATTATTAGTAGTAGTAGTAATGTTATTATTATTAGTAGTAATGTTATTATTATTGGTAGTAGTAGTAATGTTATTATTATTATTAGTAGTAGTAGTAATGTTATTATTATTGGTAGTAGTAGTAGTAATGATATTATTATTAGTAGTAGTAGTAATGTTATTATTAGTAGTAGTAATGTTATTATTAGTAGTAGTAGTAGTAATGTTAATATTATTATTAGTAGTAGTAGTAATGTTATTATTAGTAGTAGTAGTAATGTTATTATTATTAGTAGTAATGTTATTATTATTATTGGTAGTAGTAGTAATGTTATTATTATTAGTAGTAGTAGTAGTAATGTTATTATTATTAGTAGTAGTAATGTTATTATTATTAGTAGTAATGTTATTATTATTAGTAGTAGTAGTAATGTTATTATTAGTAGTAGTAATGTTATTAGTATTAGTAGTAGTAGTAGTAATGTTATTATTATTAGTAGTAGTAATGTTATTATTATTAGTAGTAATGTTATTATTATTAGTAGTAGTAGTAATGTTATTATTAGTAGTAGTAATGTTATTATTATTAGTAGTAGTAGTAGTAATGGTATTATTAGTAGTAGTAGTAATGTTATTATTATTATTAGTAGTAATGTTATTATTATTATTAGTAGTAATGTTATTATTATTGGTAGTAATGTTATTATTATTAGTAGTAATGTTATTATTATTAGTAGTAATGTTATTATTATTAGTAGTAATGTTATTATTATTGGTAGTAATGTTATTATTATTAGTAGTAATGTTATTATTATTATTAGTAGTAGTAATGTTATTATTATTATTAGTAGTAGTAATGCTATTATTATTATTATTAGTAGTAGTAGTAGTAGTACTGTTATTATTAGTAGTAGTAGTAGTGTTATTTTTATTGGTAGTAGTAGTATTAATGTTATTATTATTAGTAGTAGTAGTAATGTTATTATTATTATTAGTAGTAGTAGTAGTAGTAATGTTATTATTATTAGTAGTAGTAATGTTATTATTAGTAGTAGTAGTAGTGTTATTTTTATTGGTAGTAGTAGTAGTAATAGTAGTCGTAGTTGTAGTAGTAGTAGTATTATTTTTATTGGTAGTAGTAATAGTAATAGTAGCAGTAGTTGTAGTCATCGTAGTAGTAGTGTTATTTTTATTGGTAGTAGTAGTAGTAATAGTAGTAGTAGTTGTAGTCATCATAGTAGTAGTAG
>NC_088239.1:8389834-8507334 GCF_036934945.1 Oncorhynchus masou masou | reverse complement strand
GTCTTTGTAAATTAGAACTTGCTTTTAACTGACTTGCCTAGTTACATAAATGTTAAATAAAAAGTATTATCTTCATCACCAGCACATTATCTCTATCACCAGTATAGTATCTCTATCACCAGTATATTATCTATATCACCAGTATATTATCTCTTTCACCAGTATAGTATCTCTATCACCAGTATAGTATCTTTATCACTAGTATATTATCTCTATCACCAGAATATTGTCTCTATCACCAGTATAGTATCTCTATCACCAGTATAGTATCTTTATCACCAGTACATTATCGCTATCACCAGTATAGTATATTTATCACCAGTATAGTATCTCTATCACCAGTATATTATCTCTATCACCAGTATATTATCTCTTTCACCAGTATAGTATCTCTATCACCAGTATAGTATCTTTATCACTAGTATATTATCTCTATCACCAGTATATTGTCTCTATCACCAGTATAGTATCTCTATCACCAGTATAGTATCTCTATCACCAGTACATTATCGCTATCACCAGTATAGTATATTTATCACCAGTATAGTATCTCTATAACCAGTATAGTATCTCTATAACCAGTATATTATCTCTATCACCAGTATATTATCTCTTTCACCAGTATAGTATCTCTTTCACCAGTAGAGTATCTCTATAGCCAGTATAGTATCTTTATCACCAGTATATTATCTCTTTCACCAGTATATTATCTTTATCGCCAGTATATTATCTATATCACCAGTATATTGTCTCTATCACCAGTATAGTATCTCTATCACCAGTATAGTATCTCTATCACCAGTATATTATCTCTATCACCAGTATATTGTCTCTATCACCAGTATAGTATCTCTATCACCAGTATATTATCTCTATCACCAGTATATAGCCAGTAGAATCCAACGACTGTGCTTACTACTTTTTAGACTGAAGCTAAAATGTTGTCAATAGCCTATAAGTATTGATGATATTGAATGAAAGTGTTTTTATAGCTCTGATTCGATGTCTACCATAGATAATTATGGTATCATATTTAATGCTGTAAACCACACAGGGGAGGTAGCTAGTAATGTAGTATCTAAGATTCTCACTTTGATGTGAAGCCAAACTGCAGTCGTATTTCCTTGTGTCGATAGAATATTAATTATGCTTTGTAATTTGTTAAAAAAATACAGCAGTTCCATTTTAAATAGGCGAAAGTTAAATACTGGGTTATCACTGATAGATTTTAGCATATGGAATAACTTCTATAAATTCTGTGGCAGATTGTGTCCCCAAACAGCCCAAAGAGATGAAGCGCAATTCCGTTTTTAAAACCTTTTAATATGCCTCTGAATTAAATTAAAGCAACAGGATCCCTTTGATTTGAACATGAAATACATGTCCTAAAGGTTAACGACATTTCCTGATTTGTCCGGTAGGACCTCTTTACCTGCACTTTTCAAACATGGCCCAGGAAGAACAAAACACTTCCGTCGGTCATTCTACTGCTTCTAATCAGACCAGGTGAGTGAACTCTTTAGACAATCAATTCTGTTTCAATTGTTCAAACCGGGTACAAAAGGAAACCAATGGTACTTCAGCACTCAAGAGCTGGTAAATTAACATCCTGCAGCATGGTCTAGTCGAGAGGTCAAACGGCACTCTCAAAAGAAAAGGGTAAGGTTAAAGTATAGAATTGTTCCCTGGGTTCAATTAGATCAAAATACAAATCATCTACCCTCAGTGTTGATCTCACATGGTTATCTTCTGTACCTTTATGTGTGCAGATAATCTAGTATACTTTTTTGTACCCAATATTTTGAACACACTGTGCATTCGGAAAGTATTCAGACCCCTTTCCCTTGTTCCACATTTTGTTACGTTACAGTCTTATTCTAAAATTGATTAAATACATGTTTTTCCTCATCAATCTACACACAATTCCACATAATAACAAAGCGAAACAAGTTTTTAGACATTTTTTAAATGTATTAAAGATATCTAAACAGAAAAACCTTATTTACATACCTAAGTATTCAGACCCTTTACTATGATACTCGAAATTGAGCTCAGGGGTATCCTGTTTCCATTGATGATCCTTGGGAGGATGTGTTGAGGTGAGGGTACAGTCCTGTTTCCATTGAGCATCCTTGGGAGGATGTGTTGAGGTGAGGGTACAGTCCTGTTTCCATTGATCATCCTTGGGGGAGGATGTGGTGAGGTGAGGGTACAGTCCTGTTTCCATTGAGCATCCTTGGGAGGATGTGGTGAGGTGAGGGTACAGTCCTGTTTCCATTGAGCATCCTTGGGAGGATGTGTTGAGGTGAGGGTACAGTCCTGTTTCCATTGATGATCCTTGGGAGGATGTGTTGAGGTGAGGGTACAGTCCTGTTTCCATTGAGCATCCTTGGGAGGATGTGTTGAGGTGAGGGTACAGTCCTGTTTCCATTGATCATCCTTGGGGGAGGATGTGGTGAGGTGAGGGTACAGTCCTGTTTCCATTGAGCATCCTTGGGAGGATGTGGTGAGGTGAGGGTACAGTCCTGTTTCCATTGAGCATCCTTGGGAGGATGTGGTGAGGTGAGGGTACAGTCCTGTTTCCATTGATCATCCTTGGGAGGATGTGGTGAGGTGAGGGTACAGTCGTGTTTCCATTGATCATCCTTGGGGGAGGATGTGGTGAGGTGAGGTGAGGGTACAGTCCTGTTTCCATTGATCATCCTTGGGGGAGGATGTGGTGAGGTGAGGGTACAGTCCTGTTTCCATTGATCATCCTTGGGGGAGGATGTGGTGAGGTGAGGGTACATTTCTGTTTCCATTGATCATCCTTGGGGGAGGATGTGGTGAGGTGAGGGTACATTTCTGTTTCCCAGGGTGGAGGCGTGGATTAGTGGGGGCATGGCTTTCGGTTAGTTATTTCTGCGTTGTACCAGTTTAATTGATCCATGGTTATGTTAATTAACGTTTCTGAACTTCTGAAGTCTTTATAAAGGCATACATGAGAGCAACAATAAAGAGATGTCATTCATATTGTAGCAACCTTAACCCAACTGTACCTTGTCGAGAAATGCAGACCTCTTGGCGCAATGATTAAGGTGTTGGATCGCTGGACCCAGGTGTGAGTCTCGGTGAAGAAGTGTGACACGTGACAGACTTGATATAGAGAAGAGAAAAAACTGCTTTGTCACTGTGTACCTTAAAAAAAATAGACGTGTGCATTTTTTTATGGGGATCCACACCCCTTCACACACACACTCACCTTCCTTATCAATTCACTCCAGAGGATTTACTGGGCTGCGTCCCCTCCTCTTCTTCTATGGTGGTTCCACAGTGTATTCACAGAGGGGAGATTGAGGATGGAATCTGCTCTCTGCATCATTCAGAAAAATTCATAGAGGGAAATGAGATGGATAGTTGTTTCCTGTGTCCTCCTCAGAGCCACTTTACTTTAATAAGTTTCCACTCGATTTGACCTTCCCTTGGCGTTTTGTGGTGGATTGGCAGACTATCGGCAGAGATTGTCTATCTATAGTGAAGCCTGGCGTCTGGAGGTAGCCAGAGGAAGGAACAGAGGTTATGGAATGAAAATATACATTTGATTGTTGCACCTTGAGTTTGGATGCAGAGGTTGAATGAAAGATTTCTAAATTCTTATTCTGGACGGGAACAGAGATAAGGTGAATGTTGGAATAATTTGGTTGTTGTTGTGAGCTGTACAAAAACAAAGTGGTGTCCAGAAAGACAAAGGAAAGACAGTAGATTCCATGCATTCATTTCCACATAGAATTAGAATGTATGGTCATGCATTTATTCACAGCAAAGCTATACCAAACTCCTTCCATACCTAGTGATTTCTCAACCCTTAAATCAGGTCTGTGATGCCCACTGCCCCGTGCTAGCTGATTGTAGGGTACTGAAATGATTACAGGAATTCTGTAACACTACAACTGCCTCAAGGAATCGAGTTAGGTTTGCAAGCAGCAAGCTGTGAAGGGATGTTCACAATCGAACTAGACACAGCACATTGGTTATTTTTATTTATCAGTGTTGAAATTGAATGTGATACATCAAGAAATAAGGGGTAAAGTGGTTCCTTATAGTGTTGTTCCATGCTGCATTGTCCTATAGGTTTCTTATAGCGTTGTTCCATGCTGCAGTGTCCTATAGGGTCATTATAGTGTTGTTCCATGCTGCAGTGTCCTATAGGGGCATTATAGTGTTGTTCCATGCTGCAGTGTCCTATAGGTTTCTTATAGCGTTGTTCCATGCTGCAGTGTCCTATAGGGTCATTATAGTGTTGTTCCATGCTGCAGTGTCCTATAGGGCCATTATAGTGTTGTTCCATGCTGCAATGTCCTATAGGGTCATTATAGTATTGTTCCATGCTGCAGTGTCCTATAGGGTCATTATAGTGTTGTTCCATGCTGCAATGTCCTATAGGGTCATTATAGTGTTGTTCCATGCTGCAGTGTCCTATAGGGTCATTATAGTGTTGTTCCATGCTGCAGTGTCCTATAGGGTCATTATAGTGTTGTTCCATGCTGCAATGTCCTATAGGGCCATTATAGTGTTGTTCCATGCTGCAGTGTCCTATAGGGTCATTATAGTGTTGTTCCATGCTGCAGTGTCCTATAGGTTTCTTATAGTGTTGTTCCATGCTGCAGTGTCCTATAGGTTTCTTATAGTGTTGTTCCATGCTGCAGTGTCCTATAGGGCCATTATAGTGTTGTTCCATGCTGCAGTGTCCTATAGGGCCATTATAGTGTTGTTCCATGCTGCAGTGTCCTATAGGGTCATTATAGTGTTGTTCCATGCTGCAGTGTCCTATAGGGTCATTATAGTGTTGTTCCATGCTGCAGTGTCCTATAGGGTCATTATAGTGTTGTTCCATGCTGCAGTGACCTATAGGGTCATTATAGTGTTGTTCCATGCTGCAGTGCAGTGTCCTATAGGGTCATTATAGTGTTGTTCCATGCTGCAGTGTCCTATAGGGTCATTATAGTGTTGTTCCATGCTGCAGTGTCCTATAGGGTCATTATAGTGTTGTTCCATGCTGCAGTGTCCTATAGGTTCCTTATAGTGTTGTTCCATGCTGCAGTGTCCTATAGGGTCATTATAGTGTTGTTCCATGCTGCAGTGTCCTATAGGGTCATTATAGTGTTGTTCCATGCTGCAGTGTCCTATAGGGCCATTATAGTGTTGTTCCATGCTGCAGTGTCCTATAGGGCCATTATAGTGTTGTTCCATGCTGCAGTGACCTATAGGGTCATTATAGTGTTGTTCCATGCTGCAGTGTCCTATGTGACCTTATAGACCTTTTAAAAAATGTTCTGAGGGGGTGTGGAACTGAACCCTGGAACCACATTCAACTTCCGGTGTGTTTGTAAACAAAATATGTTCGGTAACAGCTGTAAACAGCTAGCTGGCTAAGTTAGCTAACTTAGTCTAGTTGTTTCTCAATGTCATTATGAACATAGTATTCTCGGGTGTGATGGTCCTTACATCTGGGGCCAAAAAGTGGATAGAACTGTTAGTAGCAGGAGGTGGCATTGCCTGCATGGATAGAAATGTTAGTAGCAGGAAGTGGTGTCACCTGCATGGATAGTAATGTTAGTAGCAGGAGGTGGCATTGCCTGCATGGATAGTAATGTTAGTAGCAGGAGATGGCATTGCCTGCATGGATAGTAATGTTAGTAGCAGGAGGTGGCATCGCCTGCATGGATTGTAATGTTAGTAGCAGGAAGTGGTGTCACCTGCATGGATAGTAATGTTAGTAGCAGGAGGTGGCATTGCCTACATGGATAGTAATGTTAGTAGCAGGAGGTGGCATTGCCTGCATGGATAGTAATGTTTGTAGCAGGAGGTGGCATCGCCTGCATGGATTGTAATGTTAGTAGCAGGAAGTGGTGTCACCTGCATAGATGGTAATGTTAGTAGTAGGAGATGGCATTGCCTGCATAGATGGTAATGTTAGTAGTAGGAGATGGCATTGTCTGCATAGATGGTAATGTTAGTAGTAGGAGATGGCATTGTCTGCATGGATAGTAATGTTAGTAGCAGGAAGTGGTGTCACCTGCATAGATGGTAATGTTAGTAGCAGGAGATGGCATTGTCTGCATAGATGGTAATGTTAGTAGCAGGAGATGGCATTGCCTGCATGGATAGTAATGTTAGTAGCAGGAGATGGCATTGTCTGCATAGATGGTAATGTTAGTAGCAGGAGGTGGCATTGCCTGCATGGAAGGTAATGTTAGTAGTAGGAGGTGGCATTGTCTGCATGGAAGGTAATGTTAGTAGCAGGAGATGGCATTGTCTGCATAGATGGTAATGTTAGTAGCAGGAGATGGCATTGTCTGCATAGATGGTAATGTTAGTAGCAGGAGATGGCATTGTCTGCATGGAAGGTAATGTTAGTAGCAGGAGATGGCATTGCCTGCATGGAAGGTAATGTTAGTAGCAGGAGATGGCATTGCCTGCATGGAAGGTAATGTTAGTAGCAGGAGATGGCATTGTCTGCATAGATGGTAATGTTAGTAGTAGGAGATGGCATTGTCTGCATAGATGGTAATGTTAGTAGTAGGAGATGGCATTGTCTGCATAGATGGTAATGTTAGTAGGAGGAGGTGGCATTGTCTGCATAGATGGTAATGTTAGTAGCAGGAGATGGCATTGTCTGCATAGATGGTAATGTTAGTAGTAGGAGATGGCATTGTCTGCATAGATGGTAATGTTAGTAGTAGGAGATGGCATCGCCTGCATGGAAGGTAATGTTAGTAGTAGGAGATGGCATTGTCTGCATAGATGGTAATGTTAGTAGCAGGAGATGGCATTGTCTGCATAGATGGTAATGTTAGTAGTAGGAGATGACATTGTCTGCATAGATGGTAATGTTAGTAGTAGGAGATGGCATTTCCTGCATGGAAGGTAATGTTAGTAGCAGGAGATGGCATTGTCTGCATAGATGGTAATGTTAGTAGCAGGAGATGGCATTGTCTGCATAGATGGTAATGTTAGTAGTAGGAGATGGCATTGTCTGCATAGATGGTAATGTTAGTAGTAGGAGATGGCATTGTGTGCATAGATGGTAATGTTAGTAGCAGGAGGTGGCATTGCCTGCATGGATAGTAATGTTAGTAGTAGGAGATGGCATCGCCTGCATGGAAGGTAATGTTAGTAGTAGGAGATGGCATCGCCTGCATGGAAGGTAATGTTAGTAGCAGGAGGTGGCATCGCCTGCATGGAACGTAATGTTAGTAGCAGGAGGTGGTGTCACCTGCATGGAACGTAATGTTAGTAGCAGGAGGTGGTGTCACCTGCATGGATTGTAATGTTAGTAGCAGGAGGTGGTGTCACCTGCATGGATAGTAATGTTAGAATCAGGAGGTGGTGTCACCTGCATGGAAGGTAATGTTAGTTGCAGGAGGTGGTGTCACCTGCATGGAACGTAATGTAAGTAGCAGGAGATGGCATCGCCTGCATGGATAGTAATGTTAGTAGCAGGACATGGCATCGCCTGCATGGATAGTAATGTTAGTAGCAGGACATGGCATCGCCTGCATGGATAGTAATGTTAGTAGCAGGACATGGCATCGCCTGCATGGATAGTAATGTTAGTAGCAGGAGGTGGTGTCACCTGCATGGAAGGTAATGTTAGTAGCAGGAGGTGTTGTCACCTGCATGGATAGTAATGTTAGTAGCAGGAGGTGGCATCGCCTGCATTGAACGTAATGTTAGTAGCAGGAAGTGGTGTCACCAGGATGATGTGTTGCACGAGTAAGTTGTTAATCAAGGTAACCATTTATGAGTGTTTGTTTTTTACATATATTTAACCCTTTATTTTTGTTGGCACAAAATTACCTCCATTCTTTTGTTTATTTGAATGGGTTCCCTTCTAAATCAAGCCAGCTGATCTTTTATTGGCCGTATACACATATTGAGCAGACTTTATTGGAATTAAGAAGTAAATAAATATCAGGACGAGCAATGTCGGAGTGGCATTGACTAGAATACAGTCTATACATATGAAATGAGTTTAACAGTCTGTAAAAAGTATTAAAGTGACCAGTTATTCCATGTCTATGCATATTGGGCAGCAGTCTCTAAGCTGCAGGGTTGAGTGCCCAGGTGGTAGCCGGCTAGTGACAGTGATTAAGTTCAGGGTAGGGTTCTGGGTTGAGGACAGCTAATCATGGCTATTTAACAGTCTGATGGCCCTGAGATAGAAGCTATTTTTCAGTCTCTTGGTCCCAGCTTCGATGCACCTGTACTGACCTCGCCTTCTGGATGATAGCAGGGTGAACAGGCCGTGGCTCGGGTGGTTGATGTCCTTGATGATATTTTTGGTCTTCCTGTGATATCGGGTGCTGTAGGTGTCCTGGAGGGCAGGTAGTTTGCCCCCGGTTGTGCAGACCTCAATACCCTCTGGAGAGCCTTACGGTTGAGGGTGGAGCAGTTGCCGTACCAGGCGGTGATACAGCCCGACAGGATGCTCTCAATTGTGCATCTGTAGATGTTTGTGAGTGCTTTTGGTGACAAGTCAAATTTCTTCAGCCTCCTGAGGTTGAAGAGGCGCTGCTGCGCCTTCTTCACACGCTGTCTGTGTGGGTGGACTAATTCAGTTTGTACGTGATGTGTATGCCGAGGAACTTAAAACTTACTACCCTCTCCAATTCTGTCCCATCGATGTGGATAGGGGGGTGCTCCCTTTGCTGTTTCCTGAAGTCCACCATCATCTCCTTTGTTTTGTTGACGTTGAGTGTGAGGTTATTTTCCTGACACCACACTCTGAGGGCCCTCACCTCCTCACTGTAGGTTGTCTCGTCGTTGTTGGTAATAACGCCTACCACTGTAGGGTCGTCCGCAAACTTGATGATTGAGTTGGAGGCGTGCATGGCCACGCAGTCGTGGGTGAACAGGGAGTACAGGAAAGGGCTCAGAACGCACCCTTGTGGGGCCCCAGTGTTGAGGATCGGTGGGGTGGATATGTTGTTACCTAACCTCACCACCTGGGGGTGGCCCGTCACATTTCTATTTTCAACAGTACTAGGCCATATTTTGCCATAACAAATCAAGTCAAATTAAATGTTATTGGTCACAAACAGATGGTCAGCAGATGTTAATGCGAGCCTAGCGAAATGCTTGTGCTTCTAGTTCAATGCAGTAATAAACAACGAGTAATCTAACAAATTCACAATGACTACCTTAAACACACAAATGTAAAGGGATGAATAAGAATATTTAAATATGAATATGTTGACGAGTTATGGCCGTGTGGCATTGGCTGCAGTAGATGGCATAGAATACATTATTTACATATGTGTCACGTTCTGACCTTTATTTCCTTTGTTTTGTCATTGTTTTGTATGGTCAGCGTGTGAGTTGGGGTGGGCAGTCTATGTTTGTTTTTCTATGATTTGGGTATTTCTATGTTTCGGCCTAGTATGGTTCTCAATCAGAGGCAGGTGTCATTAGTTGTCTCTGATTGAGAATCATACTTAGGTAGCCTGGGTTTCACTGTGTGTTTGTGGGTGATTGTTCCTGTGTTTGCACCAGATAGGGCTGTTTTAGGTTTTCACGTTTATTGTTTTGTTAGTCTGTTCATGTATAGTTTTCTTCATTAAAGAACCATGAATAGAAACCACTCTGCCTCTCCTTCACCGCAAGAAAACCGTTACAATATGAGATGAAAGTAATGTAGGATATGTAGACATTATTAGTGACTAGTGATACCTTTATTAAATCCATTTCTTACATTTATTAAAACTTCTTATGGCTGCAATCCCGTTAACGGGATGATATGACAACAGCCAGTGAAAGTGCAGGGCAGCAAATTAAAAACATCAAAAATCTTACAATTAAAAGTCCTCAAACATACATGTATCTAATACCTTTTTAAAGGTAGTCTTGTTGTTAATCCCGCCACAGTGTCCGATTTCAAATAGGCTTTATGGCGAAAGCACCACAAACGATTATGTTAGGTCACCACCAAGCCACAATAAAAACAGCCATTTTCCCAGCCAAAGAGAGGAGTCATAAAAAGCACAAATAGAGATAAAAATTAATCACTAGCCTTTGATGATCTTCATCAGATGACACTCATAGGACTTCATGTTACACAAAACATGTATGTTTTGTTTGATAAAGTTCGTATTTATCAAAGTATGAGCTTACATTGGCGCGTCACATTCACTCGTTCCAAAAACATCCAGTGATTTTGCATAGCCACATCATTCAACAGAAATACTCATCATAAATGTAGATGATAATACAAGTTATACACATGGAATTATAGATATACCTCTCCTTAATGCAACCGTTGTGTCTGATTTCAAAAAAACTTTACGGAATAAGCAAACCATGCAGTAATCTGAGACGGAGCTCAGTAGAAAAAGTCACAATAGCCGCCATGTTGGCGTCAACATAAACAAGAAATTACATGATAAATATTCCCGTACCTTTGATGATCTTCATCAGAAAGAATTCCAGGAATCCCAGGTCCACAATAAATTTTTGTTTTGTTCGATAATGTCTGTTATTTATGTCCAAATACCTCCGTTTGTTAGCGCGTTTGGTATACATATCCACAGAAACGTTAGAGTGTTTTCTATCCAATACTAATAATAATATGCATATATTAGCAACTGAGAAAGAACAGCAGGCCGTTTACTATGGGCAATTTATTATTATACTCAATACTGCCCCCCAGCCATAATACGTTTTTAAAGTGGCAAGAGATTTGAGTCTGTATGTTGGCATCAGCCACTCTATGTTAGTGATGGCTGTATAACAGTCTGATGGCCTTGAGACAGAAACTGTTTTTCAGTCTCTCGGTCCCAGCTTTGATGCACCTGTACTGACCTCGCCTTCTGGATGATAGTGGTCTGAACAGGCAGTGGCTCGGGTGGTTGTTGTCCTTGATGATCTTTTTGGCCTTCCTGTGATCGGATGCTGTAGGTGTCCTGGAGGTCAGGTAGTTTGCCCGCGGTGATGCGTTGTGCAGACCGCACCACCCTCTGAAGAGCCTTACGGTTGTGGGCGGAGCAGTTACCGTACCAGATACAGCCCGACAGGATGCTCTTCATTGTGCATCTGTAAAAATGTGTTTCTTAATTCTCCTGAGGTTGAAGAGGCGGTGTTGCGCATTCACAACACTGTCTGTGTGGGTGGACCGTTTGTCTGTGATGTGTACACCGAGGAACTTAAAACTATCCACCTTCTCCACCACTGTCCCGTTGATGTGGATGGGGGGATGCTCCCTCTGCAAAGGGGTTGAATACTTATCGACTCAAGACATTCAAGCTTTTCGTTGTTTTATTAATTTGTAAGAAAACATCAAAAAACATAATTCCACTTTGACATTATGGGGTATTGTGTGTAGTCCAGTGACCAAAAAAATTGCACATTTAATCAAATTTAAATTCAGTCTGTAATACAACAACACGTGGAAGAAGTTAAGGGGTGTGATTACTTTCTGAAGGAACCGTATGTGTTGGGAAGGGACTGTCAGTGCTGGGAGGGAAATCAAGAGGATTAAGGGCTGTCTGTTAGAGGTTATATGGTTTTGGATGGTTGTGAGATGCCACAGGATGTTTGTGTGTGGCGGTTAGGGAAAATGGAATTGTGATGTTAGCGTATAGCTCGGGACAATAATGAAATCAGGCACCTCTCCAAAACAGTTGGGGAGTACTTTCATTTAGATCTTAAATCATTTGAAAAAATAAATATATATGTGTCAACTATAGTCAAATAAAAAAAGCATGCAATACATGTTTAAAACTATGCATAATTAATTGTTTGAGCTTGCAGGGGAGTCCTCTGCAGTCGACCACATGCAGAATAGGAGAAGAATAAAATAAGACATAAAATGAGAGTCCATTACAGTAGTTTGAAATGTGTTTGAAAGTTATCAAAGTTCATTTGAATAATATAAGCAGATTATTTTTTATAAGAGCAGATTCTAATGTGCCGCCATGCTGGGCGTTTTACGACCAGAGTTGCAAAGCTACTGGTAATTTACCAAAGTTATTGGAAACTCAGGTCATTTTGGTGATTAACAGAACATCTATGGCAATATATCGTAACTTCGGTAATTATTACATTTATGAAATAAAATGTATTCATATTAAATAGTAAATATATTTTATATCTGTGTCCATATCGTCCATGAGTTTCTAGTAGAGACCATATGGTTCAAGAAAAAATAGCCAAATTAATGATAAAAGCATCTAATTAACAATGGCAATATTTTCAATCACTCGGATACTCGTTCAACTATTGAATTTTTCACAACTGCCACTAGTTTGACGCCAAAACATTCACAACAAATACATATTGATATTGTAAAATAAATGAAAGTGTGTAAAATATATATAATGGGTATTTAATGAGGAAACTCATATTAAACACCAATGGGATTCACTTAAGTTGATGTTTTGTATTTAGGATAATGTTTCACAGCTAAGTCATTCTATTTTTTATTTTAAAATCAACACCACCAATTAGAGTGAAGGAAGGCCACTCTGCTCACTTAGCCCTTCTGTGTGTACCTGCTTGCCTGTGTGTTTACCTGCGTGCCTGTGTGTGTACCTGCGTGCCTGTGTGTGTACCTGCTTGCCTGTGTGTTTACCCGCGTGCCTGTGTGTGTACCTGAGTGCCTGTGTGTTTACCTGCTTGCCTGTGTGTTTACCTGCGTGCCTGTGTGTGTACCTGAGTGCCTGTGTGTGTACCTGAGTGCCTGTGTGTTTACCTGCTTGCCTGTGTGTTTACCTGTGTGCCTGTGTGTTTACCTGTGTGCCTGTGTGTTTACCTGCGTGCCTGTGTGTGTACCTGTGTGCCTGTGTGTGTACCTGTGTGTTTACCTGTGTGCCTGTGTGTTTACCTGTGTGCCTGTGTGTTTACCTGCGTGCCTGTGTGTGTACCTGTGTGCCTGTGTGTGTACCTGTGTGCCTGTGTATGTACCTGCGTGCTTGTGTGTGTACCCGCTTGCCTGTGTGTTTACCTGCGTGCCTGTGTGTTTACCTGCGTGCCTGTGTGTGTACCTGCGTGCCTGTGTGTGTACCTGCGTGCCTGTGTGTGTACCTGTGTGCCTGTGTGTGTACCTGCGTGCCTGTGTGTTTACCTGCGTGCCTGTGTGTGTACCTGCGTGCCTGTGTGTTTACCTGCGTGCCTGTGTGTGTACCTGTGTGCCTGTGTGTGTACCTGTGTGTTTACCTGTGTGCCTGTGTGTTTACCTGTGTGCCTGTGTGTTTACCTGCGTGCCTGTGTGTGTACCTGTGTGCCTGTGTGTGTACCTGCGTGCCTGTGTGTGTACCTGCGTGCCTGTGTGTGTACCTGCGTGCCTGTGTGTGTACCTGCGTGCCTGTGTGTTTACGTGCGTGCCTGTGTGTGTACCTGTGTGCCTCTGTGTTTACCTGTGTGCCTGTGTGTGTACCTGTGTGCCTGTGTGTTTACCTGCATGCCTGTGTGTTTACCTGTGTGCCTGTGTGTGTGCCTGTGTGTTTATCTGTGTGTGCCTGTGTGTTTACCTGTGTGCCTGTGTGTATTGTACCTGCGTGTCTGTGTGTTTACCTGCGTGCCTGTGTGTATTGTACCTGCGTGTCTGTGTGTTTACCTGCGTGCCTGTGTGTATTGTACCTGCGTGTCTGTGTGTTTACCTGCGTGTCTGTGTGTTTACCTGCGTGCCTGTGTGTATTGTACCTGCGTGTCTGTGTGTTTACCTGCGTGTCTGTGTGTTTACCTGCGTGCCTGTGTGTATTGTACCTGCGTGCCTGTGTGTCTACCTGTGTGCCTGTGTGTATTGTACCTGTGTGCCTGTGTGTGTACCTGTGTGCCTGTGTGTATTGTACCTGTGTGCCTGTGTGTGTACCTGTGTGCCTGTGTGTATTGTACCTGTGTGCCTGTGTGTGTACCTGCGTGCCTGTGTGTGTACCTGCGTGCCTGTGTGTTGACCTGTGTGCCTGTGTGTTTACCTGTGTGCCTGTGTGTTTACCTGCGTGCCTGTGTGTGTACCTGTGTGCCTGTGTGTGTACCTGTGTGTTTACCTGTGTGCCTGTGTGTTTACCTGTGTGCCTGTGTGTGTACCTGCGTGCCTGTGTATGTACCTGCGTGCTTGTGTGTGTACCCGCTTGCCTGTGTGTGTACCTGCGTGCCTGTGTGTTTACCTGCGTGCCTGTGTGTGTACCTGTGTGCCTGTGTGTGTACCTGCTTGCCTGTGTGTTTACCTGCGTGCCTGTGTGTTTACCTGCGTGCCTGTGTGTGTACCTGCGTGCCTGTGTGTGTACCTGCTTGCCTGTGTGTTTACCTGTGTGCCTGTGTGTTTACCTGTGTGCCTGTGTGTTTACCTGTGTGCCTGTGTGTTTACCTGCGTGCCTGTGTGTGTACCTGTGTGCCTGTGTGTGTACCTGTGTGCCTGTGTGTGTACCTGCGTGCCTGTGTGTGTACCTGCGTGCCTGTGTGTGTACCTGCGTGCCTGTGTGTTTACGTGCGTGCCTGTGTGTGTACCTGTGTGCCTCTGTGTTTACCTGTGTGCCTGTGTGTGTACCTGTGTGCCTGTGTGTTTACCTGCATGCCTGTGTGTTTACCTGTGTGCCTGTGTGTGTGCCTGTGTGTTTATCTGTGTGTGCCTGTGTGTTTACCTGCGTGCCTGTGTGTATTGTACCTGCGTGTCTGTGTGTTTACCTGCGTGCCTGTGTGTATTGTACCTGCGTGTCTGTGTGTTTACCTGCGTGCCTGTGTGTATTGTACCTGCGTGTCTGTGTGTTTACCTGCGTGTCTGTGTGTTTACCTGCGTGCCTGTGTGTATTGTACCTGCGTGTCTGTGTGTTTACCTGCGTGTCTGTGTGTTTACCTGCGTGCCTGTGTGTATTGTACCTGCGTGCCTGTGTGTCTACCTGTGTGCCTGTGTGTATTGTACCTGTGTGCCTGTGTGTGTACCTGTGTGCCTGTGTGTATTGTACCTGTGTGCCTGTGTGTGTACCTGTGTGCCTGTGTGTATTGTACCTGTGTGCCTGTGTGTGTACCAGTGGCAGTCAGTGTCATTTATGATGAGGGAGGAAATTGTATTCATTTTTCCAAGAGCATGGCCTTATTTCTATTACAGCATGTTGGATGCCTATCATTCATATTCCATTCACCCAGTTCAATTTAACATCGATGGGTTGAGGCTACTACATGATAATCCGATGCTCCCCATACCCATCATGAGGTTGCTACAACCTATGAATTACAATTTGCATCATGGGTGCACACAGGTCGAGAGACATTTTTTAGACGACACAAGGACAGACAGTAACACGTTCAATACCGTCTTGCACACTCTTGCCTGTATCTCGCTTATTTCTGGTTGTGTTTATTAGTCCAACAGTTGCAAACGAGAGTTTCTATTGGACAAATTCAGGTATTTTCATTCATTTTTTTCGTTTGCTTCCGTTTAAGAAACGTTTTTAAACAGAATTGGCTGAATGATTACACCACTGATCACGCATAAACACAGTTGTTTCATAGCAGCCATGTTGAATTACTTCTTGCATCAATGCGCTCTCCTCCTCTCACCTCTTCCGTTCATTTATGAACTTCAATGCACATCACATAACGGTTTGATTTGTTTGATTTGTTTGATCGTAGCTAGCTAGCTACATAGCCGTCTTTGTATCTAAGACAATTGTGTAGCCTAGAGCGATTTCCTAGGTTAGCTAGCCAGCTATTGTCGTTCTTTTAAGGTAACATAATGCAATCAACCTGCTAGCTAGCCAGCTAGCCCCCGAATAGCAGCACTGTAGAAACTATTACACTCGACGGAACGACTTGATTAGTGTAGTGTCAACATCGCAGCCACTACCAGCTAGCCTATAAAGTCAACAACGCAGCCACTGCCAGCTAGCCTACTCCAGCAGTACTGTATCATTTCAATCATTTTAGTCAATAAGATTCTTGCTACGTAAGCTTAACTTTCTGAACATTCGAGACGTGTAGTCCACTTGTCATTCCAATCTCCTTTGCATTAGCGTAGCCTCTTCTGTAGCCTGTCAACTATGTGTCTATCTATCCCTGTTCTCTCCTCTCTGCACAGACCATACAAACGCTCCACACCGCGTGGCCGCGCCACCCTAATCTGGTGGTCCCAGCGCGCACGACCCACGTGGAGTTCCAGGTCTCCGGTAGCCTCTGGAACTGCCGATCTGCGGCCAACAAGGCAGAGTTCATCTCAGCCTATGCCTCCCTCCAGTCCCTCGACTTCTTGGCACTGACGGAAACATGGATCACCACAGATAACACTGCTACTCCTACTGCTCTCTCTTCGTCCGCCCACGTGTTCTCGCACACCCCGAGAGCTTCTGGTCAGCGGGGTGGTGGCACCGGGATCCTCATCTCTCCCAAGTGGTCATTCTCTCTCTCTCCCCTTACCCATCTGTCTATCGCCTCCTTTGAATTCCATGCTGTCACAGTTACCAGCCCTTTCAAGCTTAACATCCTTATCATTTATCGCCCTCCAGGTTCCTCGGAGAGTTCATCAATGAGCTTGATGCCTTGATAAGCTCCTTTCCTGAGGACGGCTCACCTCTCACAGTCCTGGGCGACTTTAACCTCCCCACGTCTACCTTTGACTCATTCCTCTCTGCCTCCTTCTTTCCACTCCTCTCCTCTTTTGACCTCACCCTCTCACTTTCCCCCCTTCTCACAAGGCAGGCAATACGCTCGACCTCATCTTTACTAGATGCTGTTCTTCCACTAACCTCATTGCAACTCCCCTCCAAGTCTCCGACCACTACCTTGTATCCTTTTCCCTCTCGCTCTCATCCAACACTTCCCACACTGCCCCTACTCGGATGGTATCGCGCCGTCCCAACCTTCGCTCTCTCTCCCCCGCTACTCTCTCCTCTTCCATCCTATCATCTCTTCCCTCTGCTCATACCTTCTCCAACCTATCTCCTGATTCTGCCTCCTCAACCCTCCTCTCTTCCTTTTCTGCATCCTTTGACTCTCTATGTCCCCTATCCTCCAGGCCGGCTCGGTCCTCCCTCCCGCTCCGTGGCTCGATGACTCACTGCGAGCTCACAGAACAGAGCTCCGGGCAGCCGAGCGGAAATGGAGGAAAACTCGCCTCCCTGCGGACCTGGCATCCTTTCACTCCCTCCTCTCTACATTTTCCTCCTCTGTCTCTGCTGCTAAAGCCACTTTCTACCACTCTAAATTCCAAGCATCTGCCTCTAACCCTAGGAAGCTCTTTGCCACCTTCTCCTCCCTCCTGAATCCTCCCCCTCCTCCCTCTCTGCAGATGACTTCGTCAACCATTTTGAAAAGAAGGTCGACGACATCCGATCCTCGTTTGCTAAGTCAAACGACACCGCTGGTTCTGCTCACACTGCCCTACCCTGTGCTCTGACCTCTTTCTCCCCTCTCTCTCCAGATGAAATCTCGCTTCTTGTGACGGCCGGCCGCCCAACAACCTGCCCGCTTGACCCTATCCCCTCCTCTCTTCTCCAGACCATTTCCGGAGACCTTCTCCCTTACCTCACCTCGCTCATCAACTCATCCCTGACCGCTGGCTACGTCCCTTCCGTCTTCAAGAGAGCGAGAGTTGCACCCCTTCTGAAAAAACCTACACTCGATCCCTCCGATGTCAACAACTACAGACCAGTATCCCTTCTTTCTTTTCTCTCCAAAACTCTTGAACGTGCCGTCCTTGGCCAGCTCTCCCGCTATCTCTCTCAGAATGACCTTCTTGATCCAAATCAGTCAGGTTTCAAGACTAGTCATTCAACTGAGACTGCTCTTCTCTGTATCACGGAGGCGCTCCGCACTGCTAAAGCTAACTCTCTCTCCTCTGCTCTCATCCTTCTAGACCTATCGGCTGCCTTCGATACTGTGAACCATCAGATCCTCCTCTCCACCCTCTCCGAGTTGGGCATCTCCGGCGCGGCCCACGCTTGGATTGCGTCCTACCTGACAGGTCGCTCCTACCAGGTGGCGTGGCGAGAATCTGTCTCCTCGCCACGCGCTCTCACCACTGGTGTCCCCCAGGGCTCTGTTCTAGGCCCTCTCCTATTCTCGCTATACACCAAGTCACTTGGCTCTGTCATAACCTCACATGGTCTCTCCTATCATTGCTATGCAGACGACACACAATTAATCTTCTCCTTTCCCCCTTCTGATGACCAGGTGTCGAATCGCATCTCTGCATGTCTGGCAGACATATCAGTGTGGATGACGGATCACCACCTCAAGCTGAACCTCGGCAAGACGGAGCTGCTCTTCCTCCCGGGGAAGGACTGCCCGTTCCATGATCTCGCCATCACGGTTGACAACTCCATTGTGTCCTCCTCCCAGAGCGCTAAGAACCTTGGCGTGATCCTGGACAACACCCTGTCGTTCTCAACCAACATCATGGCGGTGGCCCGTTCCAGTATTGTTCATGCTCTACAACATCCGCAGAGTACGACCCTGCCTCACACAGGAAGCGGCGCAGGTCCTAATCCAGGCACTTGTCATCTCCCGTCTGGATTACTGCAACTCGCTGTTGGCTGGGATCCCTGCCTGTGCCATTAAACCCCTACAACTCATCCAGAACGCCGCAGCCCGTCTGGTGTTCAACCTTCCCAAGTTCTCTCACGTCACCCCACTCCTCCGCTCTCTCCACTGGCTTCCAGTTGAAGCTCGCATCCGCTACAAGACCATGGTGCTTGCCTACGGAGCTGTGAGGGGAACGGCACCGCAGTACCTCCAGGCTCTGATCAGGCCCTACACCCAAGCAAGGGCACTGCGTTCATCCACCTCTGGCCTGCTCGCCTCCCTACCACTGAGGAAGTACAGTTCCCGCTCAGCCCAGTCAAAACTGTTCGCTGCTCTGGCCCCCCAATGGTGGAACAAACTCCCTCACGACGCCAGGACAGCGGAGTCAATCACCACCTTCCGGAGACACCTGAAACCCCACCTCTTCAAGGAATACCTAGGATAGGATAAGTAATCCTTCTCACCCCCCCCCTTAATGATTTAGATGCACTATTGTAAAGTGGCTGTTCCACTGGATGTCAGAAGGTGAATTCACCAATTTGTAAGTCGCTCTGGATAAGAGCGTCTGCTAAATGACTTAAATGTAAATGTAAATGTAACATAAGCTGTATGTGACCAGGCTAAAAAACCTTTCCAAGCCAAACCATATAATTTGGGACGGCATGGTAGCCTAATGGTTAGAGCATTGGACTAGTAGTAAGTTCAAATCCCTGAGCTGATAAGGTACGAATCTGTAGTTCTGCCCCTGAACAGGCAGTTAACCCACTGTTCCTAAGCCGTTATTGAAAATAAGAATTTGTTCTTAAACTGACTTGCCTAGTTAAATAAAGGTAAAAAACAACAACATTACACACAGACTACATCACTGTCCCCATTTTAGCTAAAGTAGCATCATAGTCAACATAGCTAATAGAACTAACATTTTAGTAAAACAGCTTCAATCATGCAGTAACATTACAGTGCATAGTGAGTAAGCAGTTAAACTGGCAGGACCCGGTGGAAATAAATTAACAAAACCAAAATATTGACTTGGAAGAGTTCCAGTGCTGTGTTGGATAGTCATAGCCAGCTAGCTAACATAGCATCCCTCTGAGATGGGTGTTTGAGTCAGTTCTGGTACTGGGAAATGGCGCTGGTGGCGCCGGAGGAGATGGCCGCTGTTTTACGGTCTCCTAACCAATTGTGCTCTTATGTGTTTTTTTTGTATTTGTAAGTTTTAAATTATTTTGTACATGTTTCTGCAACCGTATCTTACAGAAGAAAATAGATTCTTCAACAACAACAACAAGCAGGACTCACACGATATTCTCCAAACATCTCACAGAGCAGACATCCCAATTATTCGCTACAGGAAGCGACGCAGAAGACGAAGAGCTGGATGCCTCGTCCGGACGCGCAGAAAGCAACTAGGAAAGCTGCCATTACCGTCAATATTACTTCAATATTACTTCATTAAAAATCCTACGATGTGATTTTCTGGATTTCTTTTCTCATTTTGTCTGTCATAGTTCTAGTGTACCTATGATGAAAATTACAGGCCTCTCATCTTTTTAAGTGGGAGAACTTGCACAATTGTTGGCTGACTAAATACTTTTTTGCCCCACTGTACACTCAATTAGTATTTGGTAGCATTGCCTTTAAATTGTTTAAAACTTGTTGAGGAAAGGGGGCAGTATTTTCACTTTGGATGAATTGCGTGTCCATAGTGATCTGCATCCTACTCTGTTCTAGATTGCTAATATATGTATATTATTATTATTATTATACTATTGGATAGAAAACACTCTGAAGTTTCTGAAATTGTATGAACTATGTCTGTGAGTATAACAGAACTCATAGGGCAGGCAATCTTCCAAACAGGAAGTGAAATTCTGAATGTGGGTCAAATTCGTAACGTTTTTAAAAAATCTGACACAGTGGTTGCATTAAGAATCAGTGTATCTTTAATTATATGTAGAACATGTAACTTTAGTCAAAGTTTATGATAAGTATTTCTGTTATCTGGCGTAGCTTTCTATAATTCCTCTGGATATTTTGGAGGCATTTCTGAACATGGCGTCAATGTAAACTGAGATTTGTGGATATAAATATGCATATTATCGAACAAAACATAAATGTATTGTGTAACATGTCATATGAGTGTCATCTGATGAAGATTTTCAAAAGGTTAGTGATTTATTCTATCTCTAATCCTGCTTTTGTGACTATCTTTGGCTGGAAAAAATGGCTGTGTTTTTCCTTTGATTTGGTGGTGGTCTAACATAAATATATGTTGTGTTTTCGCTGTAAAACATTTTAAAAAATTGGACATGAAGGTAGATGAACAAGATGTTTATCTTTCATTTGCTGTATTGGACTTGTTAATGTGTGAAAGTTAAATATTTCTAAAGAATAGTTTTGAATTCCCTGCGCCACCTTTTCAGCTGAATGGGGATCGCCTTGCCATAACAGAATCATTTCTTTCAGATTTTATTTCATTCATCACATTCCCAGTAGGTCAGACGCTTACATACACTCAATTAGTATTTGGTATCATTGCCTTTAAATTGTTTAACCTGGGTCAAACGTTTCAGGTAGCCTTCCACAAGCTTCCCACAATAAGTTGGGTGAATTTTGACCAATTCATCCTGACAGAGCTGGTGTAACTGAGTCAGGTTTGTTGGCCTCCTTTCTCGCACATGCTTTTTCAGTTCTGCCCACAAATTCTCTATGAGATTAAGGTCAGGGCATTGTGATGGCCACTCCAATACCTTGACTTTGTTGTCCTCTTAGGGATAGTGAGACGCTCGCTTCTCAAGTGGCCAATAGTCTCATTAAATGCATAGCGCCAAATTGAAATAAAATGCAGGGTACTCAATTAAAGCTACACTCGTTGTGAATCCAGCCAACATGTAAGATTTTAAAATTGCTTTTCGGCAAAAGCATGAGAAGCTATTATCTGATAGCATGCCCCCCCCTGAACCACCTGAACGAGTTGTAAACAAAAGCATTAGCGTAGCCGGCGCTACACAAAACGCTGAAATAAAATATAAAACATGCATTACCTTTGACGAGCTTCTTTGTTGGCACTCCAATATGTCCCATAAACATCACAATTGTTCCTTTTTTTTGATTAATTCCATCCATGTATACCCAAAATGTCCATTTATAAAGCAGGTTTGATCCGGAAAAAAACAGCTTTCCAAAACACAACGTCACTCCAAAACATTTCAAAAGTTGCCTATAAACTTTGCCAAAATATTTCAAACTACTTTTGTAATACAACTTTAGGTATTTTTAAACGTTAATAATCAATCAAATTGCAGACAGGGCAAACTGTATTCGATAGAGAAAGTAAACAAAACATGCTCCTTTTTTCCCTCTTGCGTAACTATCAAAAGTGTAACGTTGTACCAGGAAGTGCCTCTTCTTCGTTTCACCAATGATTAACTTCAACCCAATTCCAAAGACTGGTGACATCCTGTGGAAGTCGTAGGAACTGTAAAATGGGCGTTGTCTAATTTCCCTTGACAAAGACAACTGAGGGAACTGTCAGAGGGGAAAAAACGTATTCGGAACAGTTTTTCCTTGGGGTTTTGCCTGCTACATAAGTTCTGTTATAGTCACAGACATGATTGAACAGGTTTTAGAAACTTCAGAGTGTTTTCTATCCACACCTACTAATCATATGCATATAATATATTCCTGTCATGAGTAGCTGGAAGTTGAAATTGTGCACGCTATTTATCAAAAAGTAGAAATGCTGCCCCCTATCTCTAAGAAGTTTTAAGCCATTTTACCACAACTTTAGAAGTATGCTTGGGGTCATTGTCCATTTGAAAGACCCATTTGCGACCAAGCTTTAACTTACTGACTTATGTCTTGAGATGTTGCTTCAATATATCCAAATGATTTTCCATCTTCATGATGCCATCTATTTTGTGAAGTGCACCAGTCCCTCCTGCAGCAAAACACCCCTACAACATGATGCTAGCACACCCGTTCTTCACGGTTGGGATAGGGTTCTTCAGCTTGAAATCCTCACCCTTTTTCCTCCAAACATAACTGTCACGACTACCGCCGAGGTTGGCTCTCCTGCCTGTTCGGGCGGTGCTCGGCGGTCGTCGTCACCGTCCTACTAGCCACTACCGATCCCTTTTCGTGTATCTGTTGGTTTTGTCTGATTTGTTTCACGTGTGTGTTGTTTAGTTAATTAGTGTCTGTATATGTAGTAGGTTGTCCCGCCCCTGTTTTGTGCGGGATTGTTATTTGTGTATTCATGTCAGTCGGTGTATCTTGTGTTATTATTCTCCGGTCTGTCTTTATCCTGTGTTGGATTGTTCACCCTGTGTGTGTTGGGTTGAACGTGTTTCTTGTTCGCCGGAGAATAAACTGTAATATCGCTATCTGCTCTCTGCGCCTGATTCCACCCACCTTGTTTAGACGTGACAATAACGATGGTCATTATGGCAAAAAACATTTGTTTTTGATTCATCAGTCCAGCGGACATTTCTCCAAAAGGTACGATCTTGTCCCCATGCGCGGTTCCAAACTGTAGTCTGGCTTTTTTACGGCAGTTTTGGAAAAGTGTCTTCTTCCTTGCTGACGGGCCTTTCTGTCGATATAGGACTTGGTTTACTGTGGAAAAATATACTTTTGTACCTGTTTCCTGCAGCATCTTCACAAGGTCCTTTGCTGTTGTTCTGGGATTGATTTGCACTTTACGCACCAAAGTACTTTCATCTCTAGGAGACAGAACACGTTTCCTTCTTGAGCGGTATGACGGCTGTGTGGTCCCATGGTGTTTATACTTGCGAACTATTGTTTGTACCAATGAACGGGGTACATTCAGGCGTGAAGAAGGATGAAGAAGACTTGTGGAGTTCTACAATTATTTTCTGAGGTCTTGGCTGATTTCTTTTGATTTTCCCATAATGTCAAGCAAAGAGGCACTGAGTTTGAAGGTAGGCCTTGAAACACATCCACAGGTACACCTCCAATTGACTCAAATGATGTCAATTATCCTATCAGAAACTTCTAAAGCCATGACATCATTTTCTGGAATTTTCCAAGCTGTTTAAAGGCACAGTCAACATAGTGTATGTAAACTTTTGCACAATAGTGCTACCCTACAGAGTGCTGTTGAGGCTACTGTAGACCTTCATTGAGAGAGAGAGACAGAGACAGAGACCGTGAGAGAGAGAGAGACATAGACAGAGAAGAGAGACAGAGAGAGAGAGAGACAGAGACAGAGAGACAGAGAGACAGAGACAGAGAAGAGAGACAGAGAGAGAGAGAGAGAGAGAGACAGAGAGAGAGAGAGAGAGAGAGAGAGACAGAGACCGAGAGAGAGACAGACAGAGACAGAGACAGAGAGAGAGAGCGAGACAGAGAGAGTGAACGAGACAGAGAGAGAGAGCGAGACAGAGAGAGAGACACAGAGAGACAGAGACAGAAAGAGACAGAGAGACCGAGAGACCGAGAGAGAGAAATAGAGGGACAGAGAGAGACAGAAAGAGACAGAGAGAGAGAGAGAGAGAGAGAGAGAGAGAGAGAGAAAGAGAGACAGAGACAGACAGAGAGAGAGAGTGGTAGAGAGACAGAGACAGAGCGAGAGAGAGAGACAGAGAGAGATGGGCGGTCCACTGGTCATAAAATCCTATCACCCATCAGATGCAGGTTGTCTTTAAACAATGGAGCACACTGGACATGGAGGAACGTTAAATATTTACAACTCAGCGTCCGTAGTTCAGAGTACCTGGCCAATCCCTGGGCTTGTCACTTACGCCTTAATTACTTATTAGTGCCAGAACTCTTGCCCAGGCATTGGCTCTATGAATTATGGACAACATTATGAAGGTCATTAAGAGAAAAAATATGGTGTGGGGTGTGTGTCCGTGTGTGTGTTGGTGGCAGCAGAGATGAACTGCGCACGAGGTGACAGGAGAAATGACTGTGTCTTTTTCCGTGTGTGTGTGTGTGTGTGTGTGTGTGTGTGTGTGTGTGTGTGTGTGTGTGTGTGTGTGTGTGTGTGTGTGTGTGTGTGTGTGTGTGTGTGTGTGTGTGTGTGTGTGTGTGCTGAGACCACTCATGTGGATTTGGTGCCAAACGGCTTGTAGATGAAGGGAGAGCATGCGTGCAGCGTTGCCTCGGAGGCTGGGGGTAATTCATTAACTGCTCTTGTGGGGCCATGTGGGGAACAGACTGACAAATGCCTCTCTCCTTTGTCATAAGGACACACGTCTCACAAAGCCTGTGATTAATGCCTCCTTTACAGAACATGTATTTGTCAGCAAGGTATTTATCCCAGCCCTGTCTATTGCTGTATTACCAGCCCTGACAAGACGAGATGTGTTCATGCTGTCCATCGATGACCCCACTGACAGAGGAGTAGAAGACAAGAGGCATGTGAAGGACTGCATCTAAATCCTGAGGGCTCCATTCCTCCTGCCCTCCATTCCTTTTCCTCCTTCAACCTTTCCTCCTTTCCTTCTACCCTCCTTCCCTCCATGCCTCCTTCCTCCATTCCTTTTTCCTCCTTCAACCTGTCCTCCTTTACTTATTCCCTCCATGCCTCCTTCCCTCCATTCCTTTTCCTCCTTCAGCCTTTCCTTCTTCCCTCCTTCCCTCCATGCCTCCTTACACCATTCCTTTTTCCTCCTCCAACCTTTCCTTCCTCCCTCCTTCCCTCCATGCCTCCTTCTCTCCATTCCTTTTCCTCCTTCAACCTTTCCTCCTTTCCTTCTTCCCTCCATGCCTCCGTCCTCCATTACTTTTTCCTCCTTCAACCTTTCCTCCTTTCCTTCTTCCCTCCATGCCTCCGTCCTCCATTACTTTTTCCTCCTTCAACCTTTCCTCCTTTCCTTCTTCCCTCCATGCCTCCGTCCTCCATTACTTTTTCCTCCTTCAACATTTCCTTCTTCCCTCCTTCCCACCATGCCTCCTTCCCTTTTTCCTTTTTCTTCCTTCAACCTTTCCTCCTTCCCTCCATACCTCCTTCCTCCATTCATTTTTCCTCCTTCAACCTTTCCTCCTTTCCTTCCTCCCTCCTTCCCTCCATGCCTCCTTCCTCCATTCCTTTTTTCCTCCTTCAACCTTTCCTTCTTCCCTCCATGTCTCCTTCCCCTATTCCTTTTTCCTCCTTCAAGCTTTCCTTCTTCCCTCCTTCCCTCCATTCCTCCTTCCTCCATTCCTCTTTCCTCCTTCAACCTTTCCTTCTTCCCTCCTTACCTCCATGCCTCCTTCCTCCATTCCTTTTTCCTCCTTCAACCTTTCCTCCTTTCCTTCTTCCCTCCTTCCCTCCATGCCTTCTTCCTCCATTCCTTTTTCCTCCTTCAACCTTTCATTCCTCCCTCCTTCCCTCCATGCCTCCTTCCCTCCATTCCTTTTCCTCCTTCAACCTTTCCTTCCTTCCTCCCTTCTTCCCTCCATGCCTCCTTCCCCCATTCCTTTTTCCTCCTTCAACCTTTCCTCCTTTCCTCCTTCCCTCCTTCCCTCCATGCCTCCTTCCTCCATTCCTCTTTCCTCCTCCTCCTCCTCCCTTCCTCCTGGCTTCCTTCCTTCCTCCTTCCTCCTACCTCCCTCCTCCCTCCTTCCCTCCTTCCCTCCTTCCTCCACCCCTCCTCCCTCCTTCCCTCCTTATCTCAGAAAGAGGGGGAATGTCAAAGATCCCGATAAAAATATTGTGAGATACTTCATTCTCATTCATACATTCATGCATTTCTACAGAAACCACAGAAATCAGGGTCAGTAGACAGGGGGATGGGATGGGAGGGAGGGAGCACAACCAGAGTGTAAATATAAATGTTTAATACTAAACTTGATGGTGTACGACGAGATCAGCAAAATATGAACCATTTTGATTGTTATGTAACAAGCAGGCTGTGTTACAGTAGGGATAAGGTGCAGGCTGTGTTACAGTAGGGATAAGGTGCAGGCTGTGTTACAGTAGGGATAAGGTGCAGGCTGTGTTACAGTAGGGATAAGGTGCAGGCTGTGTTACAGTAGGGATAATGTGTTGGCTGTGTTACAGTAGGGATAATGTGCAGGCTGTGTTACAGTAGGGATAAGGTGCAGGCTGTGTTACAGTAGGGATAAGGTGCAGGCTGTGTTACAGTAGGGATAAGGTACAGGTTGTGTTACAGTAGGGATAAGGTGCAGGCTGTGTTACAGTCAGGATAAGGTGCAGGCTGTGTTACAGTAGGGATAAGGTGCAGGTTGTGTTACAGTAGGGATAAGGTACAGGCTGTGTTACAGTAGGGATAAGGTGCAGGCTGTGTTACAGTAGGGATAAGGTGCAGGCTGTGTTACAGTAGGGATAAGGTGCAGGCTGTGTTACAGTAGGGATAAGGTGCAGGCTGTGTTACAGTAGGGATAAGGTGCAGGCTGTGTTACAGTAGGGATAAGGTGCAGGCTGTGTTACAGTAGGAAGTAGGTGTTGTAGGAACACTCCCTTTGTCTCGCCCTGACCATGGAGACCTGTTTATTCTCTATGTTGGTTGGGGCGTGACAGTGACTAGGGTGGGTTATCTAGGTGATTTATCATCTATGTTGACGTGGTATGGTTCCCAATCAGAGGCAGCTGTTTATCGTTGTCTCTGATAGGGGATCATATTTAGGCAGCCATTTCCCCATTGTGCTTTGTGGGATCTTGTCTAGGTACAGTTGCCTGTGAGCACTTCATTGAGCTTCACGTTTCGTTTAACGCTTTATTTGTTTTTTCTTTGAGTTTATTTTCCTAATAAAGCGGATGGAAACATACCACGCTGCATCTTGGTCCACTACTTATAACGATCTTGAGGCCTGATGACTTTGTTTTTGCCAATCTATTTCATGTCCTCTATCCCCGAGCGTCCATGCCACTCAAAACAACATCAGGTAAATATGACGGAGTAGCATTAGACAAGGTCAGGGCCACTAATCTCATTATCTCAGAACGGCTGTTTGTGTGTGTGTGTGTGCGTGCCTGAGTGTTTGTTTTGAGGTGTTTTCTCTGTGAATCGCCCAAGTCCCTGGCCCATTAAAAAGAAAAACAAAGAGAAGATAACCATTTATTTCCAAGAGGGCTCTCTCTCTCTTTTGCTTAAGAGGATTCGTCTACCTTGATTAGTGCACACTCAGGAGAAGAAAAAAAACATGACACACTATGTATGGGCCCGTCGCCTTGTTATCTCTGTTCTTTATGTGGGGTGTTACCACCATGGGCTTGAGAAAAGATTTCACCCCTGGAAATGTCACCAGGGCACTTTGGATATCATTACCGTTTTGCCTCCATCTGCAGAATATAATGTAGTTGTAGTAATACACTGTACTGGTAGAAATATACTGTGGTGGTAGTAACATACTGTATTGGTAGTAATGTACTGTAGTTGTAGTAATATACTGTACTGGTAGTAATATACTGTGGTGGTAGTAACATACTGTATTGGTAGTAATGTACTGTAGTTGTAGTAATATACTGTAGTAGTAGTAATATACTGTGGTGGTAGTAATATACTGTGGTGGTAGTAACATACTGTATTGGTAGTAATGTACTGTGGTGGTAGTAACATACTGTATTGGTAGTAATGTACTGTAGTTGTAGTAATATACTGTAGTAGTAGTAATATACTGTAGTGGTAGCAATGTACCATGGTGGTAGCAAGATACTGTACCGGTAGTAATATACTGTAGTGGTAGTAAAATACTGTAGTGGTAGTAATATACTGTAGTAGTAAAATATACTGTAGTAGTAAAATATACTGTAGTGGTAGTAATATACTGTAGTGGTAGTAATATACTGCACTGGTAGAATATACTGTAGTGGTAGTAATATACTATAGTAGTAGTAGTAATATACTGTAGTAGTAAAATATACTGTAGTAGTAAAATATACTGTAGTGGTAGTAATATACTGTAGTAGTAAAATATACTGTAGTGGTAGTGATATACTGTAGTGGTAGTAAAATAATGCACTAGTAGAATATACTGTAGTAGTGGTAATATACTGTACCGGTAGTAATATACTGTAGTAGTAATAATATACTGTTGTGGTAGTAATATACTGTAGTGGTAGTAATATACTGTAGAGGTAGTAATATAAGGTAGTGGTAGTAATATACTGTAGTGATAGTAATATACTATAGTGGTGGTAATATACTGTAGTGGTAGTAATATAAGGTAGTGGTAGTAATATACTGTAGTGGTAGTAATATACTGTAGTGGTGGTAATATACTGCAGTGGTAGTAATATACTGTAGAGGTAGTAATATGCTGTAGTGGTAGTAATATACTGTACAGGTAGTGATGTACTATAGTGGTAGTAATATACTGTAGTGGTAGTAATATACTGTAGTGTTAGTAATATACTGTAGTGGTGGTAATATACTGCACTGGTAGAATATACAGTACCTCCCCCCAAGGTGCGGACTCCGGCTGCAAAACCTGAACCTATCGGGAAGGGTCTGGGTGGGCATCTGTCTCTGGTGCTGGACGTGGCCCCCACTTCACCGCAGTCTTCCCCCACCTTGTCCGCTTCCGTGACCTCCCAGCCACGGCAACCCTACTTAACAACACGGGACAGACGGGCAGCTCGGGACAGAGGGGCAGCTCGGGACAGAGGGGCAGCTCGGGACAGAGAGGCAGCTCGGGACAGAGGGACTCTTCAGACTCCGGCAGCAGCGGCAGGCGGGAGACTCCGGCAGCAGCGCCGGACAGGCGGGAGACCCCGGCAGCAGCGCCGGACAGGCGGGAGACCCCGGCAGCAGCGCCGGACAGGCGGGAGACCCCGGCAGCCCCCGGGAGGAGGAAGGCTCTGGCAGATCCTGGCTGACTGGCGGATCTGGAAGAGTCTGGCTGACTGGCGGATCTGGAAGAGTCTGGCTGACTGGCGGATCTGGAAGAGTCTGGCTGACTGGCGGATCAGGAAGAGTCTGGCTGACTGGCGGATCTGGAAGAGTCTGGCGGACTGGCGGATCTGGAAGAGTCTGGCGGACTGGCGGATCTGGAAGAGTCTGGCGGACTGGCGGATCTGGAAGAGTCTGGCTGACTGGCAGATCTAGAAGAGTCTTTTCGACTGGCAGATCTGGAAGAGTCTGGCTGACTGGCAGATCTGGAAGAGTCTGGCTGACCTGGAAGAGTCTGGCTGACTGGCAGATCTGGAAGAGTCTGGCTGACTGGCAGATCTGGAAGAGTCTGGCGGACTGGCGGATCTGGAAGAGTCTGGCTGACTGGCGGATCTGGAAGAGTCTGGTTGACTGGCGGATCTGGAAAAGTCTGGTTGACTGGCAGATCTGGAAGAGTCTGGCTGACTGGCAGATCTGGAAGAGTCTGGCTGACTGGCAGATCTAGAAGAGTCTGGCTGACTGGCAGATCTAGAAGAGTCTGGTTGACTGGCTGATCCTGGCACACTGACGGCTTTGGCTGCTCCATGCTGACTGGCAGCTCTGGCTGCTTCATGCTGACTGGCGGCTCTGGCTGCTCCATGCTGACTGACGGCTCTGGCTGCTCCATGCAGATTGACAGCTCTGGCTGCTTCTTACAGACTGGCCGTTCTGGCAGCTCCTTGCAGACTGGCAGCTCCTTGCAGACTGGCAGCTCCTTGCAGACTGACAGCTCCTTGCAGACTGACAGCTCCTTGCAGGCTGGCAGCTCCATGCATGCTGGCAGGTCCATGCATGCTGGCAGCTCCATGCAGACTGGCAGCTCCATGCAGACTGGGAGCTCCGGCTGCTCAATGCAGACTGGCAGCTCTGGCTGTTCCATGCAGACTGACAGCTCTGGCTGCTCCATGCAGACTGACAGCTCTGGCTGCTCCATGCAGACTAACAGCTCTGGCTGCTTCATGCAGACTGGCAGCTCTGGCTGCTTCATGTAGACTGGCAGCTCTGGCTGCTCCATGCAGGCTGGCAGCTCTGGCTGCGCTAAACAGGCAGGAGACTCCGGCAACGCTGTAGAGGCGGAAGGCTCTGGCAGCGCTAAACAGGCGGGAGACTCCAACAGCGCAGGAGAGGAGGAAGGCTCCGGCAGCGCTGGAGATGCGAGGCGCACTGTCGGCCTGATGAGTGGTGCTGGCACTGGTGGTACTGGGCCGAGGACACGCACAGGAAGCCTGGTGCGAGGAGCTGCCATCGGAGGGCTGGTGTGTGGAGGTGGCACAGGATGGGCTAGACCGTGAAGGCGTACTGGAGATCTTGAAAGCAGTGCTGGCACAGGACATGCAAGGCTCGGGAGGTGCACAGGAGGCCTGGTGCGTGAGGCTGGCACCAACTTCACCAGCCGACAAGCACGCACCTCAGGACGAGTATGGAGCGCTGACCCAGGTGTCATCAAATCCCCGACACGCTCCGTCCGGCGAATTCCATATTTAAAGCACCAACACATGAACTCCCTCATTACTCTCTCCTCCAATTTCGCCATTAACTACTTCACAGTCTCTGTTTCGCTCACCTCCAACACCGGCTCTGGTTCTGGTCTCCTCCTTTGCTCCTCACGATAAACAGGGAGAGTGGGCTCAGGTCTGACTCTTGACTCTGCCACACTCTCCCTGAGCCACCCCCCAATACATTTTTGGGGCTGACTCTCTGGCTTCCATCCGCTTCGCCGTGCTGCCTCCTCATACCGGCGCCTCTCCGCTTTTCCGCCTCCAGTTCTTCCTTGGGACTGCGATATTCTCCAGGCTGAGCCCAGGGTCCTTCTCCGTCTAATTCGTCCTCCCATGTCCATTCCTTCTTTGTTGCTCCTGATGTTCCTTTTGCCTGTTACCACGCCACTTGGTCCTGTTGCGGTGGGTGATTTTGTCACGGCTTTCGTTGTGGGAAGGAGGAGCGGACCAAAATGCAGCGTAGTTGTGATTCATTTTATTTAATACGGAAACTATACACGACAAACTAACAAAATAACAAACGTACGAAAACCGAAACAGCCCTATCTGGTGCAAAACACAGAGACAGGAACAATCACCCACAAACAGAGTGAAACCCAGGCTACCTAAATATGGTTCCCAATCAGAGACAATGACTAACACCTGCCCCTGATTGAGAACCATATCAGGCCAAACACAGAAATAGACAAACAAGACATCCAACATAGAATGCCCACTCAGATCACACCCTGACCAATCATAACATAGAAACATAAAAAGTAAACTATGGCCAGAGTGTGACAAGTGGTAGTAATATGCTGTCGTGGTAATAATATAATGGTAGTAAAATATTGTTTTGGTAGAATATACTGTACTGGTAGAATATTCTGTACTGGTAGTAATATATGGTTCAGGTAGTAATACATGGTACTGGTAGTAATATAATCGTCACGCCTTGGTCTTAGTATTTTGTGTTTTAGTTTATTAGTTAGTCAGACCAGGGTGTGACATGGGTTTATTATTGTATTGTATTTTCGTATTGGGGTTTGTAGTGTTTGGGATTGTAGCTGATTATGGGTGTGTGTGTTACATAGGTTGGCTGCCTGAGGCGGTTCTCAATCAGAGTCAGGTGATTTTCGTTGTCGCTGATTGGGAACCGTATTTAGGTAGCCTGGTTTTCGCTTTGCATTTCGTGGGTGATTGTTCCTGTCTCTGTGTAGTGTGCACCAGTCAGGCTGTAATAGGTTTCACGTTCTGTTTGTTGTTTTGTATTTAAGTTATTTCATGTATAGTTCGTTCGTTTGTCTTCACTAAATAAACATGAGTAACTTACACGCTGCATTTCGGTCCAACTCTCCTTCAACAGAAGAAGAACGCAGTTACAGAATCACCCACCAAACACGGACCGAGCAGCGTGTCAACAGGCAGGAGCAGCGCAAAGAGGAGCCGCGTCTGGACATGGGAGGAAATCCTTGATGGAAGAGGACCCTGGGCTAAACCAGAGGAGTGTAGCCGCCCAAAGGTGCAGCAGGCGAAGAGGAAACAGGACCAGCGTGTTAACAGGCAGCGACAGCTGGAGAATCAAAGGGAGGTGGAATTATTCAGAGAATGGACATGGGATATAACGACGTGGGAAGAAATAGATAGGTGGGCGGCCGACCCAGAGAGAGTGCCGGAGCCCACCTGGGATTCACTGGAGCAGTGCGAAGAGGGCTATAGAAGAATGGAGTTGAAAAGAGAGTCACGGCGGCGCAGAGCGAAACCCGAAAAGCAGCCCCCAAATTTTTTTTTTGGGGGGGGGCTATCAGGGAGTATGGCTGCGTCAGGTAGGAGACCTGCGCAATCTCCCTGTGCTTACCGGGGGGCTGGAGAGACCGGGCAGGCACCGTGTTATGCAGTGGTGCGCACGGTGTCCCCAGTGCGGGTGCATAGCCCGGTGCGGTATATTTCAGCTCCAAGTATCGGCCGGGCTAGATTGAGCGTCGAGCCAAATGCCATGAAGCCGGCTCTACGCATTCGGTCTCCAGTGCGTCTCCTTGGGCCGGCTTACATGGCACCAGCCTTGCGCTCGGTGTCTCCGGTTCGCCTACATAGCCCAGTGCGGGCTATTTTTCCTCACAGCACTGGCAGGGCAACCGAGAGTTTTCAACCAGGTAAGGTTGGGCAGGCTCGGTGCTCAAGAGCTCCAGTGCGCCTGCACGGTCCGGTCTATCCAATACCACCTCCACACCCCAGCCCTCCAGTAGCAGCTCCCCGCACTAGGCTTCCTGTGCGTTTCCTCGGCCCAATACCACCAGTGCCAGCACCACGCATCAGGCCTACAGTGCGCCTCGCCTGTTCAGCGCACCCAGCGCTTTCTCCCTCTCCTGCGCTGTCGGAGTCTCCCGCCTGTTCAGCGATTCTAGAGCCTTCCTCCTCTACAGCGCTGCCGGAACCTCCTGCCTGTATAGAGCAGCCTGAGCTGCCAGTCTACATGGAGCAGCCAGAGCTGTCAGTCTGCATAGAGCAGCCTGAGCTCTCAGTCTACATGGAGCAGCCAGAGCTGTCAGTTTGTATAGAGCAGCCTGAGCTGCCAGTCTACATGGAGCAGCCAGAGCTGTCAGTCTGCATGAAGCAGCCAGAGCTGCTGTCTGCATGGAGCAGCTAGAGCTGCCAGTCTGCAAGGAGCTGCCAGTCTCCATGAAGCCGCCAGAGCTATCAGTCAGTATGGAGCAGCCAGCGCCGCCAGTCAGCATGGAGCAGCCAGAGCCGTCAGTCAGCATGAAGCAGCCAGATCTGCCAGTCAGCCAGACTCTTCCAGATCTGCCAGTCAACCAGATTCTTCCAGATCTGCCAGTCAACCAGACTCTTCCAGATCTGCCAGTCAACCAGACTCTTCCAGATCTGCCAGTCAACCAGACTCTTCCAGTTCTGCCAGTCAACCAGACTCTTCCAGATCTGCCAGTCAACCAGACTCTTCCAGATCTGCCAGTCAACCAGACTCTTCCAGATCTGCCAGTCAACCAGACTCTTCCAGATCTGCCAGTCAACCAGACTCTTCCAGATCTGCCAGTCAACCAGACTCTTCCAGTCAACCAGACTCTTCCAGATCTGCTAGTCAGCCAGGATCTGCCAAATCTGCTAGTCAGCCAGGATCCGCCAGTCGGCCAGGATCCGCCAGTCAGCCAGGATCCGCCAGTCAGCCAGGATCCGCCAGTCAGCCAGGATCCGCCAGTCAGCCAGGATCTGCCGGATTCAACTGCCTGGCTGGGCTTTTTCTCAGTACTGGGCTTTTTCTCAGTACTGGGCTTCTTCTCAGTGCTGGGCTTCTTCTCAGTACTGGGCTTCTTCTCAGTCCCGAGCTGCCCCTCAGTCCCGAGCTGCCCCTCAGTCCCGAGCTGCCCCTCAGTCCCGAGCTGCCCCTCAGACCCGAGCTGCCCCTCAGACCCGAGCTGCCCCTCAGTCCCGAGCTGCCCCTCAGTCCCGAGCTGCCCCTCAGTCCCGAGCAGCCTCAGTCCCGAGCTGCCCCTCAGGCACGAGCTGCTCCTCTGTTATGTAGGGTTCTGGGTGAGGACTATTCGGCCATGGTCGGCGGTTAGGGTGGATTATCCATGGACGCGAAGGGGAGGAACAATGACATTTATGAAGTGGGGTCCACGTCCGGAGCCGGAACCGCCACCATGGACAGACGCCCACCCGGACCCTCCCTATGGTTTTGAGGTGCGTTCGGGAGTCCGCACCTTAGGGGGGGGGGGGTTCTGTCACGCCTTGGTCTTAGTATCTTGTGTTTTAGTTTATTAGTTAGTCAGACCAGGGTGTGACATGGGTTTATTATTGTATTGTATTTTCGTATTGGGGTTTGTAGTGTTTGGGATTGTAGCTGATTAGGGGTGTGTGTGTTACATAGGTTGGCTGCCTGAGGCGGTTCTCAATCAGAGTCAGGTGATTCTCGTTGTCGCTGATTGGGAACCATATTTAGGTAGCCTGGTTTTCGCTTTGCATTTCGTGGGTGATTGTTCCTGTCTCTGTGTAGTGTGCACCAGTCAGGCTGTAATAGGTTTCACGTTCTGTTTGTTGTTTTGTATTTAAGTTATTTCATGTATAGTTCGTTCGTTTGTCTTCACTAAATAAACATGAGTAACTTACACGCTGCATTTCGGTCCGACTCTCCTTCAACAAAAGAAGAACGCCGTTACAATAATGGTAGTAATATACTGTAGTTGTAGTAATATTCTGTAGTAGTAGTCATATACTGCACTGGTGGTATATGCTGTAGAGGTAGTAATTCAATGTACTGTTAGAATATACTGTACTGGTAGAAATGTATGGTAATGGTAGGAATATACTGTACTGGTATAATATACTGTACTGGTAGAATATATTCTAGTGGTAGAATATATTCTAGTGGTAGAGATATAGTACTTTAGTGGTGGTAATACACTGTAGTGGTAGGGTTATACTGTAGTGGTAGTAATATACTGTACTGGTAGTAATATACCGTAGTGGTATTAATATAACATATTGGTAGAATATACTGTAGTGGTAGTAATATAACATTGGTAGAATATACTGTAGTGGTAGTAATATAATGTTTTGGTAGAAATATAATGTACTGGTAGTAATATATTGTAGTTGTAGTAATATACTGTACTGTAAGTGCTGCTTGTTTTGTCCCAGATGCACAACAGATAGAAGTTTTGGATACAATTTGGGTATATTGTGTTTTAATATGTTTAGAGGAGAACACTCCCCGCAAAATAGGTCAAAAAAAGGCGATATCTTTACTCAAATATTTCTCAGTATCTGATATTTTATTAGATCTAAGGAGTAGACATGCTCCAGGTACGCATGTCCTTCATTGTTATACTGAGTAAGGATATTCTCCACAATGGGACAGTTTCTACATGCATCCAATCCGGAGTTCTCCCTTTACGAAATCAGAAATCTGCTGTATGAGTCCAGGGAGTGAGAAGTTCAAGACACACCCCTGGTTAAAGTTCTCTAATGAGTCCCATAGACCCAACCTCACGACGGCTCATGAAAATATACATTTTAAATACTTAATCTCGTCAGTTTTGCAGGACATTTAAAACCTCTTTGAACTACCCATCCCGGATCCGGGAGAATTGTCATCAACTACACTAATTAGCATAGCGCAACGGTCAAAAAATATTACTAGAAAATATTAATATTCATGAAATCACAAGTGAAATATTGTGAAACACAGTTTGGCCTTTTGTTAATTACCCTGTCATCTCAGATTTTGAAATTATGCTTTACAGCCAAAGCAAGACAAGCGTTTGTGTAAATTTATCAATAGCCTAGCATAGCATTGTGTCCAGCTAGCAGCAGGAAGCTTGGTCACGAAAATCAGAAAAGCAATCAAGTTAAATTGTTTACCTTTGATGAGCTTCGGATGTTTTCACTCACAAGTCTCCCAGTTAGACAGCAAATGTTCCTTTTGTTCCATAAAGATTATTTTTATAGTCAAAATACCTCCGTTTCTTGTCCACGTTTTGTTGAGAAATCCACCGGAAATTGCAGTCATGACAACGCAGAAAAAAACTCAAAATTAGATCCATAATATCGACAGAAACATGGCAAACGTTTTTTATAATCAATCGCCAAGGTGTTTTTCAAATATCTATTCGATAATATATCAAATGGGACAATTGGCTTTTCAGTAGGAGCGAGAGGAACAATGGCCACCTTTGTCTATTATGCACAAATCACTCTGAGAGCCACCACCTGACCACTGTCGCAATGTTGTCGTTCACGCTCATTTTTCAAACTAAAAGCCTGAAACTATGTCTAGTGGCTGTAGACACATTAGGGAAGCCATAGAAAAAGGAATCTGGTTGATATCCCTTGTAATGGGCAATAGAGATGCATAGGAACACAAGGGTTTCAAAATAAGAGTCACTTTCTGAATGGATTTTTCACAGGCTTTCGCCTGCAATATCAGTTCTGTAATAATCACAGACAATATTTTTTACAGTTTTGGGAACTTTTGAGTGTTTTCTATCCTAAGCTGTCAAGTATATGCATATTCTAGATTCTGGTCCTGATAAATAGCCTGTTTACTTTGGGAACGTTATTTTTCCAAAAATGGAAATAGTGCCCCCTATTTTCAAGATGTCACCTAACATTTAACATGTCACCTAACCGGTAAAACCCCAGACTTGTACCTGGAGTTTCCCCAGTCAGATCTGGCATTATATCTAGCAGTTTAATTACAGTACATTTGTATTTATGTAGTTCAATAACTGTCCTGTGCCATATTTTACTGAGCTGAAACGTCTTACTGTGTGTTATTTTAAGAATCCTGCAGGTGGACACGTGCTTTGGATCTGGGTTAGATGAGTGCGTACTTCTTCTGACCAGCGGTGTTGTGTTGTGTGTGTTGTGTGTGTGTGTGTGTGTGTTGTGTTGTGTGTGTTGTGTGTGTGTGTGTTGTGTGTGTGTGTGCAAGCATTTGTGTGTATGTGTGTCTGTGTGTATCTGTGTCTTGCGTGCTAGTATGTGTATTCCAGCGCTACTAATCAAGAGTCAGTCCACTGGTTTTCTCCTTTCATCTGGTCAGCACCTCCTTCTTTCCTCTCCCCTAGCCAGCAGCTCCTTCTGTCCTCTCCCCTAGCCAGCACCTCCTTCTCTCCTCTCCCCTAGCCAGCACCACATTCTCTCCTCTCCCCTAGCCAGCACCACCTTCTCTCCTCTCCCCTAGCCAGCACCACATTCTCTCCTCTCCCCTAGCCAGCACCACCTTCTCTCCTCTCCCCTAGCCAGCACCTCCTTCTCTCCTCTCCCCTAGCCAGCACCTACTTCTCTCCTCTCCCCTAGCCAGCACCACATTCTCTCCTCTCCCCTAGCCAGCACCACCTTCTCTCCTCTCCCCTAGCCAGCACCACCTTCTCTCCCCTAGCCAGCACCTCCTTCTCTCCTCTCCCCTAGCCAGCATCTCCTTCTCTCCTCTCCCCTAGCCAGCACCTCCTTCTCTCCTCTCCCCTAGCCAGCATCTCCTTCTCTCCTCTCCCCTAGCCAGCATCTTCTTCTCTCCTCTCCACTAGCCAGCACCACCTTCTCTCCTCTCCCCGAGCCAGCACCACCTTCCCTCCTCTCCCCTAGCCAGCACCTACTTCTCTCCTCTCCCCTAGCCAGCACCTACTTCTCTCCTCTCCCCTAGCCAGCACCACATTCTCTCCTCTCCCCTAGCCAGCACCACCTTCTCTCCTCTCCCCTAGCCAGCACCACCTTCTCTCCTCTCCCCTAGCCAGCACCTCCTTCTCTCCTCTCCCCTAGCCAGCATCTTCTTCTCTCCTCTCCACTAGCCAGCACCACCTTCTCTCCTCTCCCCGAGCCAGCACCACCTTCCCTCCTCTCCCCTAGCCAGCACCTCCTTCTCTCCTCTCCCCTAGCCAGCACATCCTCCTCTCTCTCCTCTCCCCTAGCCAGCACCACCTTCTCTCCTCTTCCCTGGCCTGTACCACCTTCTCTCCTCTTCCCTGGCCAGTACCACCTTCTCTCCTCTCCCTTGGCCTGTACCACCTTCTCTCCTCTTCCCTGCCCAGCACATCCTCTCTCTCTCCTCTTCCCTGGCCTACACCTCCTTCTCTCCTCTCCCTTGGCCAGTACCACCTTCTCTCCACTTCCCTGCCCAGCACATCCTCCTCTCTCCTCTTCCCTGGCCTGTACCACCTTCTCTCCTCTTCCCTGCCCAGCACATCCTCTCTCTCTCCTCTTCCCTGGCCTACACCTCCTTCTCTCCTCTCCCTTGGCCAGTACCACCTTCTCTCCACTTCCCTGCCCAGCACATCCTCCTCTCTCTCCTCTTCCCTGGCCTGTACCACCTTCTCTCCTCTTCCCTGCCCAGCACATCCTCCTCTCTCTCCTCTTCCCTGGCCTACACCTCCTTCTCTCCTCTCCCTTGGCCTGTACCACCTTCTCTCCTCTTCCCTGCCCAGCACATCCTCTCTCTCCTCTTCCCTGGCCTACACCTCATTTGCTCCTTGCTGATGATTGATTCTTGTTTGGGGCCATGCCTATGGTCCTTATTAAATCTAAATGTAAATTCAATCTCTTATAACAAATTGCAGGGAAAATGCCAGTAGCCAGTTGCCCTGTAGGGGTTGGACCAGGATTCTCTGATTTCTCTCTCATGCTTTTCTGTTGATATCTCCCCGAATGTTACAAAGGTTATACGACTCTCTGTCCATTTGTCTCATCTTCATAGTGCACTCTGTATTGAGGGCTTTATAGAACTTCAGCACCTAGACAACAAATATATCACTTTCAGATGTTATGACCTTTTATGGTCAACGATTCTCCCATAGGGGTGTTAGGCCATTTTGAATAGTATGGAGGGGTGGTGAACAACATCCTATATCTATTCACTGTGTACAGCAGGGGTCGGCAACGAAGGGCCCATGAGTAAGATTTTACTACATAGAAGGATTTTTGTAAAAAAAAAGACTGTAAAATTACCAGGAAATCAGCAAACATCTATTAAATTAAGAAAACTGTTTCCAAGTATTCCCACAAAAAAAATAAACGTGATGTTACAGCTTTCTATGTGTGAATGAGAGTCGGACCAAAATGCAGCGTGTAGATTGCGATCCATGTTTAATGAAACCCCCCCAAGGTGCGGACTCCCGGCCGCACACCAAAACCCATAGGGAAGGGTCCGGGTGGGCGTATGTCCACGGTGGCGGCTCCAGCGCGGGACGTGGACCCCACTCTATCAAAGTCTTAGTCCCACTTCCTCGCGTCCTTAGATAGGCCACCCTCGCCGCCTACCATGGCCTAGTAGTCCTCACCCAGGACCCCACTGGACTAAGGGGCAGCTCGGGACTGAGGGGCAGCTCTGGACTGAGGGGCAGCTCGGGACTGAGGGGCAGCTCGGGACTGAGGCAGCTCGGGACTGAGGGGAAGCTCGGGACTGAAGGGAAGCTCGGGACAGAGGGGAAGCTCGGGACTGAGGGGAAGCTCGGGACTGAGAGGAAACTCAGCACTGAGAGGAAGCTCAGCACTGAGAGGAAGCTCAGCACTGAGAGGAAGCTCAGGCAGGTAGTTGGCTCTGGCAGATCCTGGCTGGCTGGCGGTTCTGGCAGAGTCTGGCTGACTGGCGGATCTGGAAGAGTCTGGCTGACTGGCGGATCCTGGCAGACTGACGGATCTGGCTGCTCCATGCTGACTGGCAGCTCTGGCTGCTCCATGCTGACTGGCGGCTCTGGCTGCTCCGTGCTGATTGACGGCTCTGGCTGCTCCATGCAGACAGGCAGCTCTAGCGGCTTCTTGCAGACTGGTAGCTCTGGCGGCTTCTTGCAGACTGGCAGCTCTGGTAGCTCCATGCAGACTGGCAGCCCTGGCAGCTTCTTGCAGACTGGCAGCTCCTTGCAGACTGGCAGCTCCTTGCAGACTAGCAGCTCCTTGCAGACTGACAGCTCTAGCTGCTCCATGCTGACTGGCAGCTCTGGCTGCTCCATGCTGACTGGCGGCTCTGGCTGCTCCGTGCTGATTGACGGCTCTGGCTGCTCCATGCAGACAGGCAGCTCTAGCGGCTTCTTGCAGACTGGTAGCTCTGGCGGCTTCTTGCAGACTGGCAGCTCTGGTAGCTCCATGCAGACTGGCAGCCCTGGCAGCTTCTTGCAGACTGGCAGCTCCTTGCAGACTGGCAGCTCCTTGCAGACTAGCAGCTCCTTGCAGACTGACAGCTCTAGCTGCTCCATGCATACTGGCAGCTCTGGCTGCTCCATGCAGACTGGCAGCTCTGCTGCTCCATGCAGACTGGCAGCTCTGGCTGATCCATGCAGACTGGCAGTTCTGGCTGCTCCATGCAGACTGGCAGCTCTGGCCAGGCGGGAGACTCCGGCAGCGCTGTAGAGGAGGAAGGCTCTGGCAGCGCTAAACAAGCGGGAGACTCCGGCAGCGCAGGAGAGGAGGAAGGCTCTGGCAGCGCTGGAGAGGCGAGGCGCACTGTAGGCCTGATGCGTGGTGCTGGCACTGGTGGTACTGGGCCGAGGACATGCACAGGAAGCCTGGTGTGGGGAGCTGCCACCGGAGGGCTGATGCGTGGAGGTGGTACTGGGTAGACCGGACCGTGCAGGCGCACTGGAGCTCTTGAGCACCGAGCCTGCCCAACCTTACCTGGTTGAATACTCCCGTTCGCTCTGCCAGTGTGGCGAGGTGGAATAGCCCGCACTGGGCTATGCAGGCAAACCGGGGACACCGTGCGCAAGGCTGGTGCCATGTAAGCCAGCCCAAGGAGACGCACTGGGGACCAGATGCGTAGAGCAGGCTTCATGGCATTTTGCTCGACGCTCACTCTAGCCCGGCTGATACGCGGAGCTGGAATATACCGCACCAGGCTATGCACCCGCACTGGGGACACCGTGTGCACCACAGCATAACACGGTGCCGGCCCGGTCTCTCTAGCCCCCCGGTAACCACAGGAAGTTGGCGTACGTCTCCTACCTAGCGTCGCCATACTCCCTGTGAGCCTCCCCCCCAAGAAATTTTTGGGGATGACTCTCAGGCTTCCATCCGCGTCGCCGTGCTGCCTCCTCATACCAGCGCCTCTCCGCTTTTGGCGCCTCCAGTTCTTCCTTGGGGCGGCGATATTCTCCAGGCTGTGCCCAGGGTCCATCTCCGTCTAGGATTTCCTCCCAAGTCCAGAAATCCTTATTATGTATCTCCTGCTGCTGCTGCCTGTTGACATGCCGCTTGGTCCTATTGTGTTGGGTGATTCTGTTACGGCTTTCTATGTGTGAATGAGAGTCGGACCAAAATGTGGCGTGTAGATTGCGATCCATGTTTAATGAAAAACACACTAAACACAAACACTACAAAAACAATGAACGTAACGAAAACCGAAACAGCCTAATACTGGTGCAAACTAATACACGACAGACAAAAGGACAAAAGGACAATCACCCACGAAACACTCAAAGAATATGGCTGCCTAAATATGGTTCACAATCAGAGACAACGATAAACACCTGCCTCTGATTGAGAACCACTTCAGACAGCCATAGACTTATCTAGAACACCCCACTAAGCTATAATCCCAATGAAAAAACCCCAAGAAAAAAACACACCACATACAAAAATCCATGCCACACCCTGGCCTGACCACATAAATGAAGAAAAACACAAAATACTTAGACCAGGGCGTGACACGTGACCGTTTCGCAATTTAATCAAGGCATGAAATGATTGTTATTATCAAATACAATTTCTTTTTGAGCTGAGTTTATAATTATAATTATGTTCCGGCCACCAAACCATTCGCTCTGACAGAAATCGTCCGGCGGCTGAGGAGTTTCCTCACCTGATGTACAGTCAAATCAAATCCAATTGTATTTGTCACACGTGTCGAATACAAATGCTTACTTACAAGCCCTTAATTTTCATAGGGATTGATTTGACAACATCCGGTGAAATGGCCTAGCGCCAAATTCAAATTAAATTACTATAAATATTCAACTTTCATGAAATCCCACATGCAATACACCAACTTTAAGCTACACCTCTTGTTAATCCAGCCAACGTGTCAGATTTCAAAAAGGCTTTATGGCAAAAGCAAATCATGCTATTATCTGAGCACCCCAACAAACAGACAGAGACAATCATAATTCAACCCGCCAGGCGCGACACGAAACTCAGAAATAACAATATAATTCATGCATTACCTTTGACGAGCTTCTTCTGTTGGCACTTCAATATGTCCCATAAAAATCACAAATGGTCCTTTTGTTCGATATTTTCCATCGTTGTACATCCAAAATGTCCATTTATTTGGCATGTTTGATCCAGAAAAACACTGGTTCTAACTCGCGCAACAGGACTACAAAATATCTCATAAGATACCTGTAATCTTTGTCCAAACATTTCAAACAACCTTCCTAATACAACTTAATGTGTTTTTTAACGTAAATAATAGATTAAATTTAAGACGGGATAAACTGTGTTCAATAGCGGATAAAAACAAAGTGGAGGGAGCTTTCAGGTCGTACGTCTCTAACAAACAGTACACTTCACTCGACCCTCGTTCTGAACTGCCCTACTTCTTCACTTCTCAAAGGAAAAATATTAACCAATTTCTAAAGACTGTTGAAATCCAGTGGAAGCAATAGGAACTGCAAGCGAGTGCCTTAGAAATCTAGATCCCCCATAGAAACCCCGTTGAAAAGAGAGTGACCTCAAAATATAAAAAATCCTGGATGGTTTGCCCTCGGGTTTCGCCTGCCAAATAAGTTCTGTTATACTTAGACACCATTCAAACAGTTTTAGAAACTTCAGAGTTCCTATCCAAATCGACTAATCATATGCATATCCTAGCTTCTGGGCCTGAGTAGCAGGCAGTTTACTTTGGGCACGCTTTTCATCCGGACGTGAAAATACTACCCCCTAGCTTAGAGAGGTTTAACCAACAATGCAGTTTTAAGAAAAATACCTAAAAACGTAACAGATAACATACACCATACACTGTTACTTAAAATCTTTCCTGTCCGACTCATTAAAGAAAAACTCTTTGTCCAGTTCGAGGTGAGTATTTTTAGACTTTTACTCAAGCAGTACTTTACGGGGTGATTTAATTTTACTTGTGTCATTTTCTTTTAAGGTATCTTTACTGTTACTCAAGTATGAAAATGGGCTACTTTTTCCACCCTCTGAGGATACATCCAGAGGTCCTGAAGAAAACAAAACTCATAATCTCTTAGCAGGGAGTGAGAAACAGGATTCAGCAGCACTGTGCTCGTTTACTGTTAACAAACTCGTGTTTTCCCTTCTATACTCACATTCTTAAAATACAACAGTTGTTTGGCTCTTTGCACCTCAATGAACTCAGATATTCCACTAATTGGGGTGGCATGTAGACTAGTGGGTAGAGTGTTGGGCCAGTAACCGAAAGGTTGCTAGATTAAATCCCCGAGCTGCCAAGGTAAAAAATCTGTCGTTCTGCCTCTGAACAAGGCAGTTAACCCATTGTTCCTAGGCTGTCATTGTAAATAAGAATTTGTTCTAAACTGACTTGCCTAGTTAAATTAAAAAAAAAAAAATAATGCTTCACTATTACTTCTAAAGTTATTGATTCATATCAAGCTAAATTACTGGATTGCTATCACAAATGATTGTCTCTATTCCCCCTATAATTGACTTATTTGCCTGCATTTGTTTTATCATACAGTACAGACACAGTTTACATTGTGCCAGTGTCACCTGGCTGAGAGGAGCAGGGCTCTCAAAGGGCAGGCCTGGCCATCTGGATGGACTATCAGCAGAGGTTAATGCCACGACATCATCATTACTCGACACATTGGAGTTTAGCAAAGGTCACAACGATTCACCGCAATTATCTGCTGCAACACATGTATGAAATATGTCTCCATTGACGGAACACAGCTATGGGAATCTAGCCAATTACCAAAACCAATGTCACATATCGTGGGGTAGTACAACTAATTACTGAGAGAAGGCTTTAGTCAACTCAGAACAACATGATGGATTTTGTTAGTTAGACACTGTATGTTAGTGATGAAATTGGTAGCTAACACTTTTAATATCATAATATGCCCTACTAGACACATACGATAGACATCAGTGCACGTAAGAATAAGAGGATCCTGGAAAATACCTGTCATTGGCTTTACCAACACATTTAGAGATGAACACTGTTGACTCGTATTAGCCATTATGTCCAAACATGAGAACAGTGGTCTGTTTGGTTGAGATTATGATGGATCTGACTGGTCCCACTGAATGCATCATACATACAGCAACACCCGGTCTGGTCTCCTCTACACGTCTCCTCACCAGACCTTCTATGTCTATTTCATTTTCCCATGAACCATTTCATTTGAACTGTGCACATGGAAGAGTGTATCACGTCATAATTGTGTCAATGTGGAGTTCAAATGTGTTTGTTTTTTAAAGGTGTTTTATATTCATACTCATCGGTAGGCAGGGGTAAACATGACACCTTGTTAGAACATAACCTACATCACTTAGCAGCATGGTTGTTTTACAGGTACAGCTAAATCACTTAGCAGCATGGTTGTTTTACAGGTACAGCTAAATCACTTAGCAGCATGGTTGTTTTACAGGTACAGCTAAATCACTTAGCAGCATGGTTGTTTTACAGGTACAGCTAAATCACTTAGCAGCATGGTTGTTTTACAGGTACAGCTAAATCACTTAGCAGCATGGTTGTTTTACAGGTACAGCTAAATCACTTAGCAGCATGGTTGTTTTACAGGTACAGCTAAATCACTTAGCAGCATGGTTGTTTTACAGGTACAGCTAAATCACTTAGCAGCATGGTTGTTTTACAGGTTCAGCTAAATCACTTAGCAGCATGGTTGTTTTACAGGTACAGCTAAATCAGCTATTACCATGGTGTAATGGATCTTGTCCTCCTCTTCTGAGGAGGAGTAGCGAGAAGGATCGGAGAACCAATGCGAAGCGTGGTAAGTGTTCATGATGTAATATTTACTAAATCAAAATGAACACTGAAATACAAAACAATAAAGTGAACGACTGAAAACCGAAACAGTCCTGTCTGGCGACACACACAAAGTCAGAAAATAAACACCCACAACTCAAAAGTGAAACCAGGCTACCTAAGTATGATACTCAATCAGGGACAACGATTGACAGCTGCCTCTGATTGAGAACCATACTAAGCCAAACACAGAAATCCCAAATTATAGAAAAACGAACATAGACAACCCACCCAACTCACACACTGACCATGCTAAAAGAAAGATATAATATCAGAACTAAGGTCAGAACGTGACACATGGTTAAATATGAAAAAACAAGACTTTCAATTTGGACCAAGTATGGATGTCCTCTTTGCCTTTAAAACAAATCTGGGTGTCAGGATGCAGTTTTGTTTGGGGGGGGAGATCAGCTTAAATGAAAGAGTGATTGTAGATTGTGTCACTTCCAATCCCCGATCCATGTTTTAGCAATATGTATATATATATATATACATATTTGTATAAAATACAGTTGAAGTCTGAAGTTGACATACACCTGAGCCAAATACATTCAAACTCAATGTTTCACAATTTCTGACATTTAATCCTAGTACAAATTCACTGTCTTAGGTCAGTGAGGATCACCACTTTTATTTTAAGAATGTGAAATGTCAAAATAATAGTAGAGAGAATGATTCATTTCAGCTTTTATTTCTTTCATCAAATTCCCAGTGGGTCAGAAGTTTACATACGCTCAATTAGTATTTGGTAGCATTGCCTTTAAATTGATGAACTTGGGTCAAACGTTTCGGGTAGCCTTCCACAAGCTTCCCACAATATGTTGGGTGAATTCTGGCCCATTACTCCTGACAGAGCTGGTGTAACTGAGTCAGCTTTGTAGGCCTTGTTGTTTGCACACGCTTTTTCAGTTCTGCCCACTCCAATACCTTGACTTTGTTGTCCAGTCATTTTGCCAAAAGTTTGGAAAATGCTTGGGGTCATTGTCCATTTGGAAGATCCATTTCCGATAAAGCTTTAACTTCCTGACTGATATCTGGAGATGTTGCTTCAATATATCCGCATAATTTGCCATCCTCATGATGCCATCTATTTTGTGAAGTACACCAGTCCCTTCTGCAGCAAAGCACCCCCACAACATGATGCTTCCACCCCCGTGTTTCATGGTTGGGATGGTGTTTTCGGCTTGCAAGTCTCCCCTTTTTTCCTTCAAACATAACGATGGTCATTATGGCCAAACAGTTCTATTTTTGTTTCAGTAGACCAGAGGACATTTCTCCAAAATTACAATCTTTGTCCCATGTGCAGTTCAAAATCGTAGTCTGGCTTTTTATATGGCAGTTTTGGAGTAGTGACTTCTTCCTTGCTGAGCGGCCTTTCAGGTTATGTCAATATAGGACTTGTTTTACTGTGGATATAGATCATTTTGTACCTGTTTCTTCTAGCATCTTCATAAGGTCCTTTGCTGTTGTTCTGGGATTGATTTGCGCTTCTCGCACCTAAGTACATTCATCTCAAAGACACAGAACGGGTCTCTATCCTGAGTGGTATGACGGCTGCGTGGTCCCATGATGTATATACCTGCGTACAATTGTTTGTACAGGTGAACGTGGTACCTTCAGGCATTTGGAAATTTCTCCGAATGATGAACTAGCCTTGTGGAGGTCTACAATATCTTTTCTGAGGTCTTGGCTTATTTCTTTTGATTTTCCAATAATGTTAAGCAAAGAAGCACTGAGTTTGAAGGTAGGCCTTGAAATACATCCACGGGTACACCTCCAATTGACTCAAATTATGTCATTTAGAAGCTTCTAAAGCCATGACATAATTTTCTGGAATTTTCCAAGCTGTTTAAAGGCACAGTCAACTTAGTGTATGTAAACTTCTGACCCACTGGAATTGTGATACAGTGAATTATAAATTAAATATGTCTGTAAAGAATTGTTGGAAAAATGACTTGTCATGCACAAAGTAGATGTCCTAACCAACTTGCCAAAACTATAGTTTGTTAACAAGAAATTTGTGGAGTTGTTGAAAAATGAGTTTTAATGACTCCAACCTAAGTGTATGTAAACTTCCGACTTCAACTCCATGTGAATATGCTATTTACTGACTCCAGCTCAGCGTTCAACACCATACTGTCCTCAAAGCTCATCACTAAGTTTAGGACCCTGGGATAAAACACCTCCCTCTGCAACTGGATCCTGGACTCCATGTTCACTCATGACTGCAAGGGACTCCAACACCATCATTACAGTTTGCCGATGACACAACAGTGGTTGGCCTGACTACCGACAACGATGAGACAGCCTATAAAGAGGTCAGGGACATGACCGCGTTGTGCAAGGACAAAAACTTCTACCTCAACGTGATCAAAACAAAGGAGATGATTGTGGATTTCAGGAAAAGGAGGACCAAGCACGCCCCCATTCTCATTGACGGGGCTGTAGTGGAGAAGGTTGAGAGCTTCAAGTTCCTTGGTGTCCACATCACCAACTAACTAACATGGTCCAAGCACAGCATTCCCCCTCAGGAGACTGAAAAGATTTGGCATGGGTCCTCAGATCCTAAAAAGGTTCTACAGCTGCACCATCGAGAGCCTACTGACCGGTTGCATCACTGCCTGGTATGGTAGCTGATCGACCTCCAAAAAAATTGCCAAAAACTCCAGCCACCCCAAGACTGTTATTTCTGTTACGACACGGCAAGTGGTCCCGGGGCACCAAGTCTAGGTCCAAAAGGCTTCTGAACAGCTTGTAACCCCAAGCCATAAGACTCCTGAAAATCTAATAAAATGGCTACCCAGACTGTTTGCTTTGTCCCACCCCCCTTATCATCTATGAATAGGCTCTTTAATAACTCTACCTACATGTACATATTACCTCAGTTACCTCGATGAATATGCCCGGTGTCAGTAAACGTTTGCTAAAAAGCGTAACAAAATTGTTGCCAGCAGATCTGGTTAGGCTGTTTTCAAGTTATCCAGAGGTAAATAAATCATCGTCCAGAGCTTCAAGTGTACGCTCTGATAGCAAAACAAAATGGTGGGGCTAAAGTTTAGTAAGAGGGTGTGAACGATGCTGAATGGGTGTAGACAAATAAGAACTCTTCACTAGATACCAAAAATATTCGAAGGCCATTTTCTCAAAAGTGAGTTTACAAGTTATTAATAATCAACATTCAAAGCAGAATTACTTCCCCGTTGTTGGTCAGAAATGCAGTGTTTGATATACCATTTTGGAGATCTGAGTGAAATTTTGCTACATAAATCCAAATTCAGATGGTCAGTCACATATTTGACAGATTAAAATCCTTTAGAAATGTAGAAATAGGGGAACTCCAATAGCAATGACTATGGTGGGTTGCTAATATGACTAGGATTGTGCCTTTGGCTTCTGGACAATGAAAGAAAATTGATATGAAAAAAAAACAGAACATGAGAGAAATGCTGGTTAATGGCATGAGGGAGTCTTTATCAAATAATTGCCTCCGCGTTTCGATGGGTTGGATTGTGGCACGGCTACTTTGAAGCAAGGTAAGACATGCCTCATTATTTGAACTAAAGAAAAATGGTCAGGTTTCAAAGAATTATACTGCCTCAAGCTCATATTGCCAAGTGGTGGGTGATGTGCTGATAGTGAATGGGAGGCAGGCTATATAGAGTATACATCTTAATGGTCAATGAGAGGCTTTACGAGTTGGGATTGAGAAATCGTTTATTTTTTTATAGTTAACCACCAACGTTTTCACACACAATCACATTTACACTTTTTATTTGTTGCACAATGACTGGGTAGGTTTCACTCCAGTGGACTGCAGGCTTTTTAAGGAGCTACTCTCACTGTCTGACAGGTGTTAGACTATTCCTCTCTAACTAGTCTCTGTATGCTGTCTGACAGGTGGTATACTATTCCTCTCTAACTAGTCTCTGTATGCTGTCTGACAGGTGGTAGACCATTCCTCTCTAACTAGTCTCTGTATGCTGTCTGACAGGTGGTAGACTATTCCTCTCTAACTAGTCTCTGTATGCTGTCTGACAGGTGGTAGACTATTCCTCTCTAACTAGTCTCTGTGTGCTGTCTGACAGGTGGTAGACTATTCCTCTCTAACTAGTCTCTGTATGCTGTCTGACAGGTGGTATACTATTCCTCTCTAGCTAGTCTCTGTGTGCTGTCTGACAGGTGGTAGACTATTCCTCTCAAACAAGACTATGTATGCTATGCTCATGTAATAAATCAAATGTATGACGACTAATGAAAATTTAGTTTAATTCCACATGATTATGGAAATTAAACTATATACTGACAAGCATGACCAGTCAAATGTATTTTTGCCAGCTAACCAATTAACGGTTAACATTCTTACTTCTAACATGGTGAGGCTTTTGACAGGCCACCAAAGTCCAGTGTACTGTAGGTCAAATTAATGAGTTCATGAATGCGTTGGAGTCTGTGTCCCTGTCAATTTGTTGAAAATCTATGACAACTAGCCAAGTCTCTCTGTCTGGTCTCTCTGTCTGGTCTCACTGTCTGGTCTCTCTGTCTGTTCTCTCTGTCTGGTCTCTCTGTCTGGTCTCTCTGTCTGGTCTCTCCGGCTGGACCATCTGTCTGGACTCTCTGCCTGGACTCTCTGTCTGGTCTCTCTGTCTGGTCTCTCTGTCTGGTCTCTCTGTCTGGTCTCTCTGTCTGGTCTCTCCGGCTCGACCATCTGTCTGGACTCTCTGCCTGGACTCTCTGCCTGGACTCTCTGCCTGGACTCTCTGTCTGGACTCTCTGCCTGGACTCTCTGCCTGGACTCTCTGCCTGAACTCTCTGCCTGGACTCTCTGTCTGGACTCTCCTCTACCTGCTGCAGTACAGTACTGTAATAAGGAATGGGAGCAGTGATAAAATGTTGATTTAAACAAAACATCTTGTGTGTTTGTCTTTCATTAGGGGACAAAGAGACAGAACTATAAGCAGATGGAGGTGGCTTATGTCTCCTTGGTACCCTGCTGGGAGGACCAGGAACAAAGCCAACGCCATACACACATGGGCACACACACACACACGCATGCAGGCAGGCAGGCAGACACACACACACACACACACACACATACAGGCACACCAGCACACACACATGGGCACGCACACAACCACACTCTCTCTCAAACACACACATTCAATCCTCAAGACACACCAACTCTTAAAATTCAAACAAACCTCCCATCTGCCAATGACAATTTCGAGGCGCTACAGAAAATCCCTCACAGGGCTAATGTTAGCTTGGTTCCATATGCGATGAGTCAGTAACGCAGAACACAACACCCTAAAAGCCCCAGGTTAAATCCTTAAATATCTCCATCATGATTAAAATCTTTGAGTTTATCATTTAAAAAAAAATCCAACAGAAATAAACAGACTCTAAATGGGGAAACATACACGTTGTTTTGTTGTCAGTGTCATGGTTGGTATAATCTTCTCTTGCAGCAGAAAATAATTCCTGATTATGTACGGTGCAATGAGAACCTTCTCGGTATCTGATTCTCAGCTAGAGAGCAGTGTGGGATGGTGAGATGGTCGTAAGGTTGCTTTCCTCTCTCTGTCTTGGTGCGAAGGCAATCTGTTGATCAGTGGGGAGAGAGGTACCCCATGCTAGGAAAAACAAGAGCTTTACCCAATGTTCATTTCTAACTCACTGGATGTTGGAAGAGTCGATTAGCACAGGATGTTTCCTTGACCCTCAGTGCATCCATGTCACTTCCCTAAGTTTAGTTTTTCACACAATAAAAAAACACTCTGTAAGAAATACTTTCCAAGAGATGTTAGAACCTTGCGCAGTCATAACACCGTCCTTTACCTAAACCGTGTTGGAGACAACATGAGCTACTCTAAACTGTAATGTCTGTCCTTTACCTAATCCATGTTGGAGACAACATGAGCTACTCTAAAATGTAATGTCCGTCCTTTACCTAAACCATGTTGGAGACAACATGAGCTACTCTAAACTGTAATGTCTGTCCTTTACCTAATCCACGTTGGAGACAACATGAGCTACTCTAAAATGTAATGTCCGTCCTTTACCTAATCCATGTTGGAGACAACATGAGCTACTCTAAACTGTAATGTCTGTCCTTTACCTAATCCACGTTGGAGACAACATGAGCTACTCTAAAATGTAATGTCCGTCCTTTACCTAATCCATGTTGGAGACAACATGAGCTACTCTAAACTGTAATGTCTGTCCTTTACCTAATCCATGTTGGAGACAACATGAGCTACTCTGAACTGTAATGTCCATCCTTTACCTAAACCGTGTTGGAGACAACATGAGCTACTCTAAACTGTATTGTCACCATCCTTTACCAAATCCATGTTGTAGACAGTATGAACTACTCTCAAATATCTCCACGAGTCGTACTGTGACAACTCTGTGGTGTTTCTGTGCGTTTCTGTTAAACCTTGTAACATCTTAATCCAGACAGAGAAACACATCATACATTTACCTAAACTCATTAAATTAGATATTCATATTTATAGAACACTGTTATTGTTCTCTTTTTTTCCCTGCATATAAAATCATTAATTTCCATTTTTGCCTCCACTACAAAGTATTGGTTTATTAAGGAATTTATCGGACTAAGATGGCCACGCTGCTGGAATTATTAAACCATGTAGTGAAGTTAGGAGTCAGTTAGGAGTCAGTGATGAGATACAGATTCCGAACTACTTTACTATGAGTCAGTGATGAGATACAGATTCTCAACTACTTTACTAGGAGTCAGTGATGAGATACATATTCCCAACAACTTTACTAGTAGAAATTGATGTAAAAACAGATTCACAAATACTTTACTAGGAGTCAGTGATGAGATACAGATTCCCAACTACTTTACTAGTAGAAATTGATGTAAAAACAGATTCACAAATACTTTACTAGGAATTAGTGATGAGATACAGAGTCCCAACTACTTTACTAGTAGAAATTGATGTAAAAACAGATTCCCAACTACTTTACTAGGAGTCAGTGATGAGATACAGATTCCCAACTACTTTACTAGGAGTCAGTGATGAGATACAGATTCCCAACTACTTTACTTGGAGTCAGTGATGAAATACAGATTCCCAACTACGTTACTAGTAGAAATTGATGTAAAAACAGATTCCCAACAACTTTACTAGGAGTCAGTGATGAGATACAGATTCCCAAGTACTTTACTAGTAGAAATTGATGTAAAAACAGATTCCCAACTACTTTACTAGGAGTCAGTGATGAGATACAGATTCCAAACTACTTTACTAGGAGTCAGTGATGAGATACAGATTCCCAACTACTTTACTTGGAGTCAGTGATGAGATACAGATTCCCAACTACTTTACTAGGAGTCAGTGATGAGATACAGATTCCCAACTACTTTACTTGGAGTCAGTGATGAGATACAGATTCGTAACTAATTTACTAGGAGTCAGTGATGAGATACAGATTCCCAACTACTTTACTAGGAGTCAGTGATGAGAAACAGATTCCCAACTACTTTACTAGGAGTCAGTGATGAGATACAGATTCCCAACAACTTTACTAGTAGAAATTGATGTAAAAACAGATTCCCAAATACTTTACTAAGAGTCAATGATGGGATACAGATTCCCAACTACTTTACTGGGAGTCAGTGATGAGATACAGATTCCCAACTACTTTACTAGGAGTCAGTGATGAGATACAGATTCCCAACTACTTTACTCGGAGTCAGTGATGAGATACAGATTCCCAACTACTTTACTAGGAGTCAGTGATGAGATACAGAGTCCCATCTACTTTACTAGTAGAAATTGATGTAAAAACAGATTCCCAACTACTTTACTAGTAGTCAGTGATGAGATACAGATTCCCAACTACTTTACTAGTAGAAATTGATGTAAAAACAGATTCCCAACTACTTTACTAGGAGTCAGTGATGAGATACAGATTCCCAACTACTTTACTAGTAGAAATTGATGTAAAAACAGATTCCCAAGTACTTTACTAGGAGTCAGTGATGAGATACAGATTCCCAACTACTTTACTAGGATTCAGTGATGAGATACAGATTCCCAACTACTTTACTAGGATTCGGTGATGAGATACAGATTCCCAACAACTTTACTAGTAGAAATTGATGTAAAAACAGATTTCCAAATTCTTTACTAGGAGTCAGTGATGAGATACAGATTCCCAAATACTTTACTAAGAGTCAGGGATGAGATACAGATTCCCAAGTACTTTACTAGGAGTCAGTGATGAGATACAGATTCCCAACTACTTTACTTGGAGTCAGTGATGAGATACAGATTCCCAACTACTTTAATAGGAGTCAGTGATGAGATACAGATTCCCAACTACTTTACTAGGAGTCAGTGATGAGATACAGATTCCCAACTACTTTACTTGGAGTCAGTGATGAGATACAGATTCCCAACTACTTTACTAGGAGTCAGTGATGAGGTACAGATTCCCAACTACTTTACTAGGAGTCAGTGATGAGATACAGATTCCCAACTACTTTACTTGGAGTCAGTGATGAGATACAGATTCGTAACTACTTTACTAGGAGTCAGTGATGAGATACAGATTCCCAACTACTTTACTAGGAGTCAGTGATGAGAAACAGATTCCCAACTACTTTACTAGGAGTCAGTGATGAGATACAGATTCCCAACAACTTTACTAGTAGAAATTGATGTAAAAACAGATTCCCAAATACTTTACTAAGAGTCAATGATGGGATACAGATTGCCAACTACTTTACTGGGAGTCAGTGATGAGATACAGATTCCCAACTACTTTACTAGGAGTCAGTGATGAGATACAGATTCCCAACTACTTTACTCGGAGTCAGTGATGAGATACAGATTCCTAACTACTTTACTAGGAGTCAGTGATGAGATACAGAGTCCCATCTACTTTACTAGTAGAAATTGATGTAAAAACAGATTCCCAACTACTTTACTAGTAGTCAGTGATGAGATACAGATTCCCAACTACTTTACTAGTAGAAATTGATGTAAAAACAGATTCCCAACTACTTTACTAGGAGTCAGTGATGAGATACAGATTCCCAACTACTTTACTAGTAGAAATTGATGTAAAAACAGATTCCCAACTACTTTACTAGGAGTCAGTGATGAGATACAGATTCCCAACTACTTTACTAGGATTCAGTGATGAGATACAGATTCCCAACAACTTTACTAGTAGAAATTGATGTAAAAACAGATTCCCAAATTCTTTACTAGGAGTCAGTGATGAGATACAGATTCCCAAATACTTTACTAAGAGTCAGGGATGAGATACAGATTCCCAAGTACTTTACTAGGAGTCAGTGATGAGATACAGATTCCCAACTACTTTACTTGGAGTCAGTGATGAGATACAGATTCCCAACTACTTTACTAGGAGTCAGTGATGAGATACAGATTCCCAACTACTTTACTAGGAGTCAGTGATGAGATACAGATTCCCAACTACTTTACTTGGAGTCAGTGATGAGATACAGATTCCCAACTACTTTACTTGGAGTCAGTGATGAGATACAGATTCCCAACTACTTTACTAGGAGTCAGTGATGTGATACAGATTCCCAACTACTTTACTAGTAGAAAGTGATGTAAAAACAGATTCCCAAATAATTTACTAGGAGTCAGTGATGAGATACAGATTCCCAACTACTTTACTTGGAGTCAGTGATGAGATACAGATTCCCAACTACGTTACTAGGAGTCAGTGATGAGATACAGAGTCCCATCTACTTTACTAGTAGAAATTGATGTAAAAACAGATTCCCAACTACTTTACTAGTAGTCAGTGATGAGATACAGATTCCCAACTACTTTACTAGTAGAAATTGATGTAAAAACAGATTCCCAACTACTTTACTAGGAGTCAGTGATGAGATACAGATTCCCAACTACTTTACTAGTAGAAATTGATGTAAAAACAGATTCCCAACTACTTTACTAGGAGTCAGTGATGAGATACAGATTCCCAACTACTTTACTAGGATTCAGTGATGAGATACAGATTCCCAACAACTTTACTAGTAGAAATTGATGTAAAAACAGATTCCCAAATTCTTTACTAGGAGTCAGTGATGAGATACAGATTCCCAAATACTTTACTAAGAGTCAGGGATGAGATACAGATTCCCAAGTACTTTACTAGGAGTCAGTGATGAGATACAGATTCCCAACTACTTTACTTGGAGTCAGTGATGAGATACAGATTCCCAACTACTTTACTAGGAGTCAGTGATGAGATACAGATTCCCAACTACTTTACTAGGAGTCAGTGATGAGATACAGATTCCCAACTACTTTACTTGGAGTCAGTGATGAGATACAGATTCCCAACTACTTTACTTGGAGTCAGTGATGAGATACAGATTCCCAACTACTTTACTAGGAGTCAGTGATGTGATACAGATTCCCAACTACTTTACTAGTAGAAAGTGATGTAAAAACAGATTCCCAAATAATTTACTAGGAGTCAGTGATGAGATACAGATTCCCAACTACTTTACTTGGAGTCAGTGATGAGATACAGATTCCCAACTACGTTACTAGTAGAAATTGATGTAAAAACAGATTCCCAACTACTTTTCTAGGAGTCATTGATGAGATACAGATTCCCAACTACTTTACTAGTAGAAATTGATGTAAAAACAGATTCCCAACTACTTTACTAGGAGTCAGTGATGAGATACAGATTCCCAACTACTTTAATAGTAGAAATTGATGTAAAAACAGATTCCCAACTACTTTACTAGGAGTCAGTGATGAGATACAGATTCCCAACTACTTTACTAGGATTCAGTGATGAGATACAGATTCCCAACAACTTTACTAGTAGAAATTGATGTAAAAACAGATTCCCAAATTCTTTACTAGGAGTCAGTGATGAGATACAGATTCCCAAATACTTTACTAAGAGTCAGGGATGAGATACAGATTCCCAAGTACATTACTAGGAGTCAGTGATGAGATACAGATTCCCAACTACTTTACTTGGAGTCAGTGATGAGATACAGATTCCCAACTACTTTAATAGGAGTCAGTGATGAGATACAGATTCCCAACTACTTTACTAGGAGTCAGTGATGAGATACAGATTCCCAACTACTTTACTAGGAGTCAGTGATGTGATACAGATTCCCAACTACTTTACTTGGAGTCAGTGATGAGATACAGATTCCCAACTACTTTACTTGGAGTCAGTGATGAGATACAGATTCCCAACTACTTTACTAGGAGTCAGTGATGTGATACAGATTCCCAACTACTTTACTAGTAGAAATTGATGTAAAAACACATTCCCAAATAATTTACTAGGAGTCAGTGATGAGATACAGATTCCCAACTACTTTACTTGGAGTCAGTGATGAGATACAGATTCCCAACTACGTTACTAGTAGAAATTGATGTAAAAACAGATTCCCAACTACTTTTCTAGGAGTCATTGATGAGATACAGATTCCCAACTACTTTACTAGTAGAAATTGATGTAAAAACAGATTCCCAACTACTTTACTAGGAGTCAGTGATGAGATACAGATTCCCAACTACTTTAATAGTAGAAATTGATGTAAAAACAGATTCCCAACTACTTTACTAGGAGTCAGTGATGAGATACAGATTCCCAACTACTTTACTAGGATTCAGTGATGAGATACAGATTCCCAACAACTTTACTAGTAGAAATTGATGTAAAAACAGATTCCCAAATTCTTTACTAGGAGTCAGTGATGAGATACAGATTCCCAAATACTTTACTAAGAGTCAGGGATGAGATACAGATTCCCAAGTACTTTACTAGGAGTCAGTGATGAGATACAGATTCCCAACTACTTTACTTGGAGTCAGTGATGAGATACAGATTCCCAACTACTTTACTAGGAGTCAGTGATGAGATACAGATTCCCAACTACTTTACTAGGAGTCAGTGATGAGATACAGATTCCCAAATACTTTACTAGGAGTCAGTGATGAGATACAGATTCCCAACTACTTTACTTGGAGTCAGTGATGAGATACAGATTCCCAACTACTTTACTTCGAGTCAGTGATGAGATACAGATTCCCAACTACTTTACTAGGAGTCAGTGATGAGATACAGATTCCCAACTACTTTACTTGGAGTCAGTGATGAGATACAGATTCCCAACTACTTTACTTGGAGTCAGTGATGATATACAGATTCCCAACTACTTTACTAGTAGAAATTGATGTAAAAACAGATTCCCAAATAATTTACTAGGAGTCAGTGATGAGATACAGATTCCCAACTACTTTACTAGGAGTCCGCGATGATATACAGATTCCCAACTACTTTACTAATAGAAATTGATGTAAAAACAGATTCCCAAATAATTTACTAGGAGTCAGTGATGAGATACAGATTCCCAACTACTTTACTAGGAGTCAGTGATGAGATACAGATTCCCAACTACTTTACTTGGAGTCAGTGATGAGATACAGATTCCCAACTACGTTACTAGTAGAAATTGATGTAAAAACAGATTCCCAACTACTTTACTAGGAGTCAGTGATGAGATACAGATTCCCAACTACTTTACTAGGAGTCAGTGATGAGATACAGAGTCCCATCTACTTTACTAGTAGAAATTGATGTAAAAACAGATTCCCAACTACTTTACTAGGATTCATTGATGAGATAGAGATTCCCAACTACTTTACCAGGATTCATTGATGAGATACAGATTTCCAACTACTTTACTAGGATTCATTGATGAGATACAGATTCCCATCTACTTTACTTGGAGTCAGTGGTGCGATACAGATGCCCAACTACTTTACTAGGAGTCAGTGATGAGATACAGATTCCTAACTACTTTTCTGAGAGGGGACCTGAAGAGACAGCGAGAGAGAGAGCAAGAGAGAGAGAGAGAACGAGAGAGAGAGGGAACTAGAGAGAGATGGAGAGAGAGAGAGAGAGAGAGAGAGAGAGAGAGAGAGAGAGAGAGAGAGAGAGGGAGCGTAGTCAGTGCTTTCATTAATTCCATGTGTTTCTATAAGGGAGGATCATAGCATGACCTTTGCATGATCCATTATTTTGTCTCTTTATGCGGGAGGCCGACCAATTATGGCCTAAATGAATCCGCAACAACTTGGTAAACTTGCACTCTACATCTCAGTGAGAAAAGACGAGAAAATACCACACCAGACAGAAAAACCATAAACAGACTAATTTGACTTCAGGGCATTTTCTAGAAATCATTAAAGCTTTACCATTAGCTTTAATAGTTTGAGCGAACAATTAAAGCTAAATGGGTCTGGTTTGTTTGAAAGAGGTAGGATCGTTTTGGCTCTTTTTACAGATCAGCGAGAAGAGGCTTGAATACATTTTCGATGAGCATCACAATTAGTTGTATTTAGGGATGAAGAGCCCGCCCTATTTAATTTCTTAGAACATCTCTATGGAGTTGTCTCATGTTCTATTTGTTCAGTTTGTTTGACAGCTCTCTAGACCAGTTGCATACGCTGGTTGACAAAACATCATCAGTAATGCCACTCACATTGGCATGGGGAGGAGCAGGGTGAATGTGGCCTTTTTACACGTTTCAACCCTCCACTAACTGCCATGCATCTTTAAATACTGCTCTCTCCTCACTTAATTATTTCGAGCACAACATCTAATTAGGCCGGTAGAGCTTCTATATTACAGACTCTCTCACTCGCATCTTCACAGCTTCGCAACGCACAAATCTCCCACTATCACTCTTGAATGTTAATCACAGTTACAATGCAGTGGTTTTGATTTAATAAGCAAGCTGGAGGTTATATACGCTCACTGTGGATAATGGATACACTCTGAGATGGATAACCTTGATCATCTCAACGATAACCCTCCATGAATTCTATGCATTTCCCCAATGTACTCACACACGCACGCACACACACACGCACGCGCACGCACGCACACGCACGCACGCGCACACACATACTCACTCAACGCAGAAACACGCACGCACGCACACGCACACGCACACACGCACACACATACTCACTCAACACAGAAACACACACACACACACGCACGCATGCACACACACCAACCCCGTACGGGACTACAGTGGAGGCAGGAGATGCAGGTTTGACAAGTTCTCTTGTCTCCAGAGTCATGGTGTCGTGAACATATGTGCTCCTGTCATGAGAAGTCATAACAGCTTGTGTCAACAGGCATATGACTGTCGTGACAGGCCGTAGCGAGCATCGCAACATCCTGGATAAAGAAACATTTGACTGTATGAAGAGCATATACTGTAATACGGGGCAAATATGACCCACACACGTCACACACATAATTATAAGCTGTAATGACAAGGTGCTGCATGGCAATGCATTGTGGGACATATTTGGCATGATGAGGGTGATGGTTTATGTCAAGATGTTTTCTCTCTCCCAAGCCACATCCATAATAATTTCCACTGACTTGAGAGGATGACATGTATGAAGTTAAGTGAAATGTATATTTTGATTTTGATGACAGTTTGTGTCACTACGACCTGCCAATCTAAAGATGATAAGTGTTGAGTTGTCTTGTATAGTTCAGCATTATACTGAACATTTGATTTCTGTATAGACAGAGAGAAGTGGATGATCATTTCTCTGGGGTTTCCTCTTAATCGTGTCTCTAGGTGATGCAGATACTACCCTCCTTTATGTGAGTTTGTTAACCTAACAAAGACAAAATTTAACTTGTCTTCCCCCCTGTGAGAAATCATTTTGTCAGGGTTCTTGTCTTTAAGCCAGAGCTCTGTAGACACCGAGACTATTCTCCAATCCCCTTTTTCCACACAGTGTGACAAGTCTGGAAACTACTGCACGTCTAGATATCTAGACGGATGTAGACAGGGGTAAAATATTTAATTTTTTCCTGAACCTGCTGCTTATTTTTTGTTTTTTAAATCCTCTTTAATGTCTTTGTTTTCTGTACCGCGTGGGCAGAGTTCCAAAACAGATTATGTTGAAGTTGAAAACCTCTTTTTCAGAAAGAGACATGCTAAGAAAGCCGGTAAGTGTGACGTCTGCTTCCAACTCACACTCTCAGACACATTGATCCCCTGATGGAAGCTCACTTTCCAGCTCACACTCTCAAACACCTAGATCCTCTGAACGCAGCTCACTCTCCAGCTCACTTTCCAGCTCACACTCTCAAACACCTAGATCATCTGAACGCAGCTCACTTTCCAGCTCACTTTCCAGCTCACACTCTCAAACACCTAGATCCTCTGAACGCAGCTCACTCTCCAGCTCACTTTCCAGCTCACACTCTCAAACACCTAGATCCTCTGAACGCAGCTCACTCTCCAGCTCACTTTCCAGCTCACACTCTCAAACACCTAGATCCTCTGAACGCAGCTCACTCTCCAGCTCACTTTCCAGCTCACACTCTCAAACACCTAGATCCTCTGAACGCAGCTCACTCTCCAGCTCACTTTCCAGCTCACACTCTCAAACACCTAGATCCTCTGAACGCAGCTCACTTTCCAGCTCACTTTCCAGCTCACACTCTCAAACACCTAGATCCTCTGAACGCAGCTCACTCTCCAGATCCCAATCACCTGAATTCTAATCATCTGTTCACACACCTGTATGTCATTATCACACACTATTTAGTTCAGTTCTTTGCACCCCGTCACTGTGAGGTATTGTTTATTTTGTGACACACGGCTTTCGGAATGCAGGTTTACCCGTGATTTAATCCTCCTGTGTATGATAGTTTTTGCCTGCCTCACTAATGACGCCTATTCCCTGCCTGTACTTTATCGGATTTCCTGTTATCTACCTATTGCCTGATCTCCCGGACTACATTACTAGCCTTTTCCCTACCTGTACTGTTGCCCTTTGGGGTCCTCTGTGTATGACCTTCCACATGCCTCTGGATCCAGCTTCCTGCCTACTTCTGTGGTCCATTGCAATAAACACCTGATGCGCTTAAAAGCAGATCTCTGTGTCCCCTCGTGTTCATTACAGGAAATCGTGTTGCATGACCACAATTGATTTACCTCCAGCAAGAACTGTAATGTGTCATAATATGTTTGTTTCAGTCACATTGATGGCGTGTTTGTTCTCTTTTTTTTATCAAAGGTTAAAAAGTAGTCAAACTTCCTAAAAAAGTTACTAATAACGGACCAGCCCCCCCCCCCCGCGCGCCCCCGTTCTGTCTCTCATGCCTGTCCATCTCCAACCATGATACAGTCTCTCGCACAGAGTTCAGCCGCTATCAAACTTGCTCTGACTCTGTATGAGTTGTCCTTTTGAATTAAACCAGAGAAGGAGAACAATGATCTGACTGCTCAGAACATCTCCACAGGGGTACCTCTTGTCTGGGCAAAGAAACAGACATAAACACACAACCACATAGACCCCTAACCTAGCATCTTTGCCTGAAATATTGGGTTTTGCATTAGGTCCTAATAAGAAGGAGCAGCAGTAACTCAGTGCACCCCGCCGGGATTTTTCATGTGTCCAATTATTGATAGAGCCCCCCCCCCCCAAAAAAAAAAATCCATATTCACCCTTTACTGCTTTTCATTAGTTAGGATCACCACTGGCTGCCCATCCTGTGTGTCGAACCTGGAGAAACACAGAAACCTCAGTTTCATCCAGTCAGCATGCCGGGACCACTGCATTAATCAATAGTACCGTTGGCATCTGAAGACATATTAGCACCCAGGATATGTCTGAGGACTGGGACTTTAGAAGGGTTTGGCAGAATGGTTCATTTCCGTTAGTACAGGTTTTAGAAGAGTGCTCAAACCAAATGGATTATAAAATGGAAGGATTTGATACCGACCAGGTATCAATCCTGGGGCATCAGTTTGGTTCAAAGACTATGTTAGCCCTCCGCACTAAAACCTGTGCAAATGCAGGTCTGGGAGCCAACAGGAATCTTTTTGTGTCTGGCAATGTTACTAATCATCCACTTACTCACTTCAGACAAATACAGTGTGCATACAGCCTTTTTCTAAAATTGATAAAATATATATTTTTTCCTCATCAATCTACAGTCGTGGCCAAAGGTTTTGAGAATGACACAAATATTAATTTTCTCAGTTTGCTGCGTCAGTGTCTTTAAATATTTTTGTCACGTGTTACTATGGAATACTGAAGTATATTTACAAGCATTTCATAAGTGTCAAAGGCTTTTCTTGCCAATTACATAAAGTTGATGCAAAGAGTCAATATTTGCAGTGTTGACCCTTCTTTTTCAAGACCTCTGCAAACCGCCCTGGCATGCTGTCAATTAACTTCTGGGCCATATCCTGACTGATGGCAGCCCATTCTTGCATAATCAATGCTTGGAGTTTGTCCGAATTTGTGGGATTTTGTTTGTCCACCGGCCTCTTGAGGGTTGGCCACAAGTTCTCATTTGGATTCAGGTCTGGGGACTTTCCTGGCAATGGACCCAAAATATTGATGTTTTCTTCCCAGAGCCACTTAGTTATCACTTTTGCCTTATGGCAAGGTGCTCCATCATGTTGGAAAAGGCATTGTTCACCAAACTGTTCCTGGATGGTTGGGAGAAGTTGCTCTTGGAGGATGTGTTGGTACCATTCTTTATTCATGGCTGTGTTCTTAGGCAAAATTGTGAGTGAGCCCACTCCCTTGGCTGAGAAGCAACCCCACACATGAATGGTCTCAGGATGCTTTACTGTTGGCATGACACAGGACTGATGGCAGCTCTCACCTTGTCTTCTCTGGACAAGCTTTTTTCCAGATTTCCAAATAATCGGAATAGGTGGTTCATTAGAGAAAATTAATTTACCCCAGTCCTCAGCAGTCCAATCCCTGTACCTTTTTCAGAATATCAGTCTGTCCTTGATGTTTTTCCTGGGGAGAAGTGGCTTCTTTGCTGCCCTTCTAGACACCAGGCCATTCTCCAAAAGTCTTCGCCTCCCTGTGCATGCAGATGCAATCACACCTGCCTGCTGCCATTCCTGAGCAAGCTCTGTACTGGCTCAAGCCCTGATCCCGCAGCTGAATCAACTTTAGGAGGCAGTCCTGGCACTTGCTGGACTTTCTTGGGCGCCCTGAAGTCTTCTTCACAACAATTGAACCGCTATCCTTGAAGTTCACGATGATCCGATAAATGGTTGATTTAGGTGCCATCTAACTGGCAGCGATATCCTTGCCTGTGAAGCCCTTTTTGTGCAAAGCAATGATGATGGCACGTGCTTCCTTGCAGGTAACCATGGAGAGAGGAAGAACAATGAGTCCAAGCACCATCCTCATTTTGAAGCTTCCAGTCTGTTATTCGAACTCAATCAGCATGGCAGAGTGATCTCCAGCCTTGTCCTCGTCAACACTCACACCTGCGTTACGAGAGAATCACTGACGTGATGTCAGCTGGTCCTTTTGTGGCAGGGCTGAAATGCAATGGAATTGTTTTTGGGGGATTCAGTTCATTTGCATGGCAAAGAGGGACTTTGCAATTAATTGCAATATATCTGATCACTCTTCATAACATTCTAGAGTATATGCAAATTGCCATCATACAAACTGAGGCAGCAGACTTTGTGAAAATTGATATTTGTGTCATTCTCAAATCTTTTGGCCACGACTGTACACACAATACCCCATAATGACAAAGCAAAACCTGTTTTTTAGAAATGTTTGATCATTTCAAAAACTAAAATATCACATTTACATAAGTATTAAAAATATTTTTTCAGTACTTTGTTGTAGCACCTTTTGGCAGTGATTGCAGCATTGAGTCTTCTTGGGTATGACGCTACAAGCTTGGCGCACACAAATATTTGAGGAGTTTCTCCCATTATTCTCTGCAGATGCTCTCAAGCTCTGGGAGGTTAGATAGGGAGCATTGCTGAACATTTATTTCCAGGTCTCTCCAGAGATGTTCGATCAGGTTCAAGTCCTGGCTCTGGCTGTGCCAATCAAGGACATTCAGAGACTTGTCCCGAAGCTACTCATGCATTGTCTTGGCTGTGTGCTTAGGGTCGTTGTCCTGTTGAAATGTGAACCTTTGCCTCTGTCTTGAGGTCTTGAGTACTCTGGAGCAGGTTTTCATCAAGGGTCTCTCTATAATTTGCTCCGTTCATCCTTCCCTCGATCCTTACTAGTCTCCCAGACCCTGCCACTGTAAAACATCCCCACAGCATGATGCTGCCACCACCATGCTTCACCGTAGGGATGGTGCCAGGTCTTCTCCAGACGTGATGCTTGGCAATCAGTCCAAAGAGTTCAATCTTGCTTTCATCAGACCAGAGAATCTTTTTTCTCATGGTCTGATAGTTTTTAGGTGCCTTTTGGCAAACTCCAAGGTGGCTGTCATGTGGCTTCTGTCTGGCCACTTTACCATAAAGACCTGATTGGTGGAGTGATGCAGAGATGGTTGTCCTTCTGGAAGGTTCTCCCATCTCCACAGAGGAAATATGGGGCTCTGTTAGTGACCATTGGGTTCTTGGTCACCTCCCTTACCAAGGCCCTTCGCCCCCTGATTGCTCAGTTTGGCCTGGCGGCCAGCTCTAAGAAGAGTCTTGGTGGTTCCAAACTTCTTCCACTTAAGAAGGATGGAGGCCACTGTGTTCTTGGGGACTTTCAATGCTACAGACATTTTTTAGTACCCTTCCCCAGATTTGTGCCTAGACACATCCTGTCTCGGAGCTCTACGGGCAATTCCTTCGACCTCCAAATCATGACCAATGAATTGAATTTACCACAGGTGGACTCCAATGAAGTTGTAGAAACATCTCAAGGATGATCAATGGAAACAGGATGCACCTACTGTAAGCTCAACTTCGAGTCTAATAGCAAAGGGTCTGAATACTTAGGTAAATAATGTATTGCTGTTTTGCAAAAATGTCTAAAAACCTGTTTTCACCTTGTCATTGTGGGGTGTTGTGTGTAAAATCAATTTTAGAATAAGGCTGTAACATAACAAAATGTGGAAAAAGTCACAGGGTCTGAATACTTTCCAAAGGCGCTGTACAAGACAGTGTCATTAACATAGCAAGCATAAAATAAATGCCTGAAACTACATCCCCTACATACTGGTGTTGACAAGAATAAAACGTTTCTTGGGGGGGTAGGTTCGCTTCTGTACTGTTCATTCAATCCAGTCAATGTGGAGGAGTTAAGATGGAGTGTCTCCTTGTTAACATACAGGCTACCTTTAAATTTCCCCTGAAAAATGAACATCCGGTTGTTGGGGACTCGACAGAGGGTAAGTCCCCAACACTAAGTCCTAGTCTGAGTACTCATTCGAAAAATACAATTAGCATTTCTACATTTAGTTTTAAGGCTAATTAAATCTAACAACCTATTCTAAAGGCAGAAAAATCAACAACAACAAAAATAGCAATTTTGTAAATGTTAGTGGTCCATCACTTATAATGAAAATGTAATTAGTCACTTTGTGAGATACATGGTAAGATAGTGATCTGCATATGAATTTGGAAATAGAGAAACAAACCCATGTTTAATTCTGCATTAACTTCTTCCTGGCTGAAGGCTTTTAAATCAAACCCTGGCATTAGACATTAATTACATCGGTCTGTGGACAGCATTTGAGGTCTCAAAGGGAAACGAGCTTTCGCCCCTTTTCGCCTGTCTGCTAATTTTTGAAAACAAGATTGGTTTCTGATTAAACGAGCGGATGGATCGTTGCTGGGCAGGTGAGATACATTGACATACAGGAAAACACTTGAGATTATTAGTGTGGGGGGGGGGGTGTTATTTAATGGGTATTTGGTAGAGGGGAGGGTAATATAATGGGTTATTTGGTTAAGGGGAGGGGAGGGTTATATCATGGGTTATTGGTGGAGGGGGGTTATATAATGGGTTATTGGTGGAGGGGGGTTATATCATGGGTTTTTGGTGGAAGGGAGGGTTATATAATGGGTTATTGGTTGAGGGGAGGGTTATATCATGGGTTATTGGTGAAGGAGGGGGTGTTATAAAATGGGGTATTGGTGGGGGGGTTATATAATGCGTTATTGGTGGAAGGGAGGGTTATATAATGGGTTATTGGTTGAGGGGGGTTATATAATGGGTTATTGGTTGAGGGGAGGGTTATATCATGGGTTTTTGGTGAAGGGGGGGCTTATATAGTGTGTTATTGGTGGAGGGGGGATGGGTTTATATCTTAGATTATTGGTGGAGGGGGGGGTGGTGGGTTTATATCATAGGTTAAATGGTAGAGGGGTTATATAATTGATTATTAGTGGAGGAGAGGGTTATATCATGGGTTATTGGTGAAGGGGGGGCTTATATAGTGTGTTATTGGTGGAGAGGGGATGGGTTTATATCTTAGATTATTGGTGGAGGGGGGTGGTGGGTTTATATCATAGGTTAAATGGTAGAGGGGGTTATAAAATTGATTATTAGTGGAGGAGAGGGTTATATCATGGGTTATTGAGGGAGGAGGGTGGAGTATTTCATGGGATTGGTGGAGGGGTTCTGTTTTCACCATATATTTTACCTCCTGGTGACACAATGTTAACTTTCACTGCGGATGTAATCTATCACAGTGCCATCCGTTTTGATACCAAAGCCCCATATACTAGCCACCACTGCGACCTGTACGCTCTCGTTGGCTGGCCCTCGCTTCATACTCGTTGCCAAACCCACTGGCTACAGGTTATCTACAAGTCTCTGCTAAGTAAAGCCCCGCCCTATCTCAGCTCGCTGGTCACCATAGCAGCACCCACTCGTAGCACACGCTCCAGCAGGTATATCTCACTGGTCACTCCAAAGCCAATTCCTACTTTGGTCGCCTTTCCTTCCAGTTCTCTGCTGCCACTGACTGGAACGAACTGCTAAAATCACGGAAGCTGGAGATTCCCATCTCCCTCACTAGCGTTATGAACCAGCTGTCAGAGCAGCTCACAGATCACTGCACCTGTTCATAGCCCATCTGTATACAGCCCGTCTATCTACCTCATCCCCATACTGTATTTATTTATTTTGCTCCTTTTGCACCACAGTATCTCTACTTGCACATCCATCTTTTGCACATCTACCATTCCAGTGTTCAATTGCCATATTGTAATTATTTATTTAATTGTAATTATTGTAATTTATTGCCTCAACTCCCTTATTTGACATTATTTGCACTCACTGTATATAGACTTTGTTTTCTTTTTTTTCTACTGTATTATTGACTGTATGTTTTGTTCATTCCATGTGTAACTCTGTGTTGTTATATGTGTCGAAATGCTACGCTTTATCTTGGCCAGGTCGCAGTTGCAAATGAGAACTTGTTCTCAACTAGCTTACCTGGTTAAATAAAGGTTACATATTTTTTATATTTTTTTTTAAATATACAGCTGTACATTTTGATTAAACATGGCGAAGCCCCAAAATTGCCCTCCCTGGAAGCCTGTGTTTCAGACATAAGGAAGTGGATGGCGGCAAATGTTTTACTTTTAAACTCGGACAAAAGAGAGATGCTAGTTCTAGGTCCCAAGAAACAAAGAGAACTTCTATTGGATCTGACAATCAATGTTGATGGTTGTACAGTCGTCTCAAATAAAACTGTAAAGGACCTTGGCGTTACTCTGGACCCTGATTTCTCTTTTGACGAACATATCAAGAATATTTCTATGAACGTTTTTTTCCATCTTCGTAACATTGCAAAAATCAGAGACTTTCTGTCCCAAAAATGATGCAGAAAAATGTATCCATCCTTCTGTTACTTCTAGGTTAGACTACTGCAATGCTCTACTTTCCAGCCACCCGGATGAAGCACTAAATACACTTCAGTTAGTGCAAAACGGGGCTGCTAGAATCTTGACTAGAACCCCAAAATTATATCATATCACTCCAGTGCTCGCCTCTCTACAATGGCTTCCTGTTAAGGCTCGGGCTAATTTCAAGGTTTTACTGCTAATTTACAAAGCATTACATGGGCTTGCTCCTACCAAGCTCTCCAACTTGGTCCTGCTGTACATACCTACATGTATGCCACAAGATGAAGGCCGCCTTATTGTCCCTAGAATTTCTAAGATCAAATTGTATGGAATTATGTATGCTTATCCATGTGAGAGACGCAGACTCGGTCTCAACCTTTTAAATCTTTATTGAAGACTCATCTCTTCAGTAGGTCCTATGATTTAGTGTAATCTGGCCCAGTGTTGTGAAGGTGAACAGAAAGGCACTGGAGCGACGAACCACCCTTGCTGTCTTTGCCTGGTTATATGATGGGTTATTGGGAGGGGGGTTATATGATGGGTTATTGGTAGAGGGGGGGTGTAAATGGGTTATTGGTTGGTGGGTGGTGAATTTATATCTTAGGTTATTGGTGGAGGAGTGGGGGTGTTTATAATGGGTTATTGGTTGAGGGGGGTTATATAATGGGTTATTGGTGGAGGGGGTTATATTATGGGTTTTTGGTGGAGGGGGTTATATCATGGGTTTTTGGTGGAGGGGGGTTATATCATGGTTTTTTGGTGGAGGGGGGTTATATAATGGGTTATTGGTTGAGGGGAGGGTTATATCATGGGTTATTGGTTGAGGGGAGGGGAGGGTTATATAATGGGTTATTGGTGGAGGGGGGTTATATAATGGGTTATTGGTGGAGGGGGTTATATCATGGGTTTTTGGTGGAGGGGGGTTATATCATGGGTTTTTGGTGGAGGGGGGTTAGCTGATACATTATTCAGATGGCTTAGCTGATACCTTATTCAGATGGATTAGCTGAGACCTTATTCAGATGGCTTAGCTGAGACCTTATTCAGATGGCTTAGCTGAGACCTTATTCAGATGGCTTAGCTGATACCTTATTCAGATGGCTTAGCTGAGACCTTATTCAGATGGCTCAGCTGATAACTTATTCAGATGGCTTAGCTGAGACCTTATTCAGATGGCTTAGCTGAGACCTTATTCAGATGGCTTAGCTGATACCTTATTCAGATGGCTTAGCTGATACCTTATTCAGATGGCTTAGCTGATACCTTATTCAGATGGCTTAGCTGAGACTTTATTCAGATGGCTTAGCTGATACCTTATTCAGATGGCTTAGCTGAGACCTTATTCAGATGGCTTAGCTGATACCTTATTCAGATGGCTTAGCTGAGACCTTATTCAGATGGCTTAGCTGATACCTTATTCAGATGGCTTAGCTGAGACCTTATTCAGATGGTTTAGCTGATACCTTATTCAGATGGCTTAGCTGATACATTATTCAGATGGTTTAGCTGATACCGTATTCAGATGGCTTAGCTGAGACCTTATTCAGATGGCTTAGCTGATACCTTATTCAGATGGCTTAGCTGAGACCTTATTCAGATGGCTTAGCTGATACCTTATTCAGATGGTTTAGCTGATACCTTATTCAGATGGCTTAGCTGATACCTTATTCAGATGGCTTGGCTGTGTGACATCTTTAACATAAGGGATTATGTATAAAACAATAATACAAATGTCTGGCTTTTTTTGGTGAAGCATTTACTAAATGTAGTATTATTCGGACTGTGTTTACATACTGTACAGTCCCAGCTCGTAGGTTTATTGTGCACCACCATATGGGCTATTATAGTGAGATGTAATCTTTGCCGTGGGAAGTTGGGGTGCTGAAAAAACTGAATAATTTTTAAAAATATATTGTGACAGATGGCAGGGAGAGGTGAGGGGAGTGGTTATTGAAGGGAGATAACTTGTAACCCGGTTGCTCCACCCCTGAGCCTTATATGGACTTCCTGTCCCAACGAGGCAAGCCTGTGGGTCATTAAGCCAGGGAGTGCTTGGGGATAAAATATGAAGCGGCCTGCACAAAGGGGCAGAGAATGGAGAGGGAAGCATGTGTTATGAAGCATGTGAGAAGAGAGAAATAGATGTGTGATCGCCCATTGTGACCTGGGCTGTCTGATTACCCCCACTGTGTACTGAACCAGTTAGGCTGAGGACCCGGGTTTTAGGATTACCCTGGAGAATCTAATAGACAACGCGAATGGATTGTGGGCTGAAATGGTTGATGAATACCCCTTTTTCCCCAGTGTGCAATAATCCCTAATAAACTCCCAATTGCAATTCTAGTTGTGCTCCTTGTGTGTGTTTGGTTATTGAACTTGGTGAATTGGAAACCCCACACCCTTGAACCTGTTACACGTGGTGGAAAATGTGGGCAAACCAAACTCAATAACTCAACAGACACATAGCACAATGGAAGCGTTGGTGAAACAGCTGGTGGGGGTGAACATAGCCCAGCAGGCTATGTATCGGTGAGTTTCTGGAGGAACAGCGTCAGCAGACCGCTCTCCTGCGAGCTGAACTCAGCCAGCCGAGAGCCGCCCAGGCCAGCATGACGGCAGGCACAGCAGTCTCTCGTTCCAAACCCAGTAGGTTTATTCTGAAGCTGACAGAAGCTGACGACATCGAGGCTTAACTCCTAGCCTTCAAGAAGACGGCTGCTAGGGAGAAATAGCCCAATGATCAATGGGCCACCCTGCTAGCACACTTCCTGTCAGGATCGGCACAGACCTATCAGGATCTGACGGCTGACCAGGCAAAGCATTATGAGGGGCTGAAAAAGGAAATCCCGCGCTGGTGTGGTTAGACCCTGATTTAGCAGGACACAAAGATTCCATGTTTGGGCGTATGATCTTATAGCATTCCCCTGATCGCAAATGCATGCTCTAATTAGGCTGGCCAAGAGCTGGCTAACTACTGAACCACTGATGCTCATGCCCATCGAGAAAGTTGTCATAGATCAATTTCCACACTCTCTCCCTTTCAAAGCTAACAAGTTAGCAAGCCAAGCAAAACCGCAGAGCACAGATCACAGCGGACAACCACGGAAGGCAGAACCCTTCACTCGCCGGAAGGAGCGAAAAAGGGCAGAGGACTATGCCAGGACTCCCCGAGACGACGCCCCTTCCTGAACCTGGACAGCAGGATATGCTACGAGCGTGGTGAGTCGGGACACATTGCCTTGAACCTTGAACCTTGAACTTGAAGGGAGAGGTGGTGAGTCTGGAAGACATGTTCCCGATGGACCATGAGGTGGCACCAGAGCCCGCCTTTCTAGCGGTCCAACTGGAGGATCCCAACTTGGCCAGCGCTCTCCAGCAGGTGAACGTGGTGGACGAAAAGCCCATGAAGGGGGCAAGCCAAATCCCCTACCCCCATTTCTCTATAAAGAAGAATTTGCTGGATCAGGTCCCGAAGAAGAAAGATGAGTGTATGGAGTTGTTGGTGCCATGTCTCTTTGTACCATTTGTCCTGCAGATGGCGCAGTCCCATCTTCTTGGGGCTTAGGGGTAGAGAAGACCTTTGACCGGATCAAGGCATGATTTTACTGGCTGGGGGTGAAGAGAGCAGTGGAAGATTACTGCCGCAGTTGCCCGGAGTGGAATAAATAAGCGTACAGTCAGTAACGCAATAGAAAGTCTGTATACAGTGTTTGCAAATGTAGTAAGTTTAGGGAGTTAAGACAATAAATAGGCCATCGTGGCAAAATAATTACAATTTCGCAAATAAACACTGGATTGATAGATGTGCAGATGATGAATGTGCAAGTAGAGATACTGGGGTGCAAAGGAGCAATACATACATATATATATATGGGGATGAGGTCGTGGGGATGGGCTATTTACAGATGCGCTGTGTACAGGTGCAATGATCTATAAGCTACTCTGATAACTGATGCATGAAGTTTGTGAGGGAGATATGAGTGTCCAGCTTCAGTGATTTTTGCAATTCGTTCCAGTCATTGGCAACAGAGAACTGGAAGGAAAGGCGGCCAAAGGAGGAATTGGCTTTGGGGAAGACCAGTGAAATATACCTGCTGGAGCGCATGCTACCGGTGGGTGCTGCTATTGTGACCTGTGAGCTGAGATAAGGCAGGGCTTTTCCTAGCAAGGACTTAAAGATGACCTGGAGCCAGTGGGTTTGGCAACAAATTTGAAGCGAAGGCCAGCCACCGAGAGCATACAGGTCACAGTGGTGGGTAGTGTATTGGACTAAACGGATGGCACTGTGATAGACTGCATCCATTTTGCTGAGTAGAGTGTTGGAGGCTATTTTGTAGATGACATCGCCAAAGTCAAGGATCGGTAGAATAGTTAGTTTTACGAGGGTATGTTTGGCAGCATGTGTGAATGATGCTTTGTTGAAAAATAGGATTCCGGTTCTAGATTTAATTTTCGATTTGAGATGGTTAATATGAGTCTGGAAGGAAAGTTTACAGTCTAACAAGACACCTAGGTATTTGTAGTTTTCCACATATTCTAAGTCAGAACCGTCCAGAGTAGTGATGCTGGACGGGCGAGCAGGTACGGACAGCGATCGGTTGAAGAGGATGCATTTAGTTTTACTTGCATTTAAGAGCAGTTGGAGGCCACGGAAGGAGAGTTGTATGGCATTGAAGCTCATCTGATGGTTAGTGTCCAAAGAAGGACCAGAAGTATACAGAATGGTGTCATCTGCGTAGAGGTGGATCAAAGAATCACCAGCCGCAAGAGCAATATCATTGATGTATCCAAAGAAAAGAGTCAGCCCGAGATTTGAACACTGTGGCACCCTCATAGAGACTGCCAGAGATCCGGACAACAGGCCCTACAATTTGACACACTGAACTCTATCTGAGAAGTAGTTGGTGAACCAGGCGAGGCAGTCAATTGAGAAACCAAGACTGTTGAGTCTGCCGATAAGATTGCGGCAATTGACAGAGTCGAAAGCCTTGGCCAGGTCTATGAATACGGCTGCACACTCATGCCTTTTATCGATGGTGATTAAGATATCATTTAGGACCTTGAGCGTGGCTGAGGTGCACCCATGACCAGCTCGGAAACCAGATTGCATAGCGGAGAAAATACGGTGGGACTCGAAATGGTCGGTGATCTGTTTGTTAAGTTAGCTTTCAAAGACCTTAGAAAGGCAGGGTAAGATAGACATAGGTCTGTAACAGTTTGGGTCTAGAGTGTCTCCCTCTTTGAAGAGGGGGATGACCGCGGCAGCTTTCCAATCTTTGTGGATCTCAGACGATACAAAAGAGAGGTTGAACAGGCTAGTAATAAGGGTTCCAATAATTGCGGTAGATCATTTTAGAAAGAGAGGGTCCAGTTTGTCTAGACCAGCTGATTTACACGGATCCAGATTTTGCAACTCTTTCGCAACATCAGCTATCTGGATTTGGGGTGAAGGAGAAATGGGGGAGGCTTGGGCAAGTTGCTGTGGTGGGTGCAGAGCTGTTGATCGGGGTAAGGATAGCCAGGTGGAAAGCAAGGCCAGCCGTAGAAAAATGCTTGTTGAAATTCTCGATAATCATAGATTTATCAGTGGGGAAATTGTTTCCTCGCCTCAGTACAGTGGGCAGCTGGGAGGAGGTGCTTTTATTCTCAATGGACTTTGCAGTGTCCCAAAACTTTTTGGAGTTTGTGCTAAAGGCTGCAAATTTCTTTTAGAAAAAGCTAGCCTTTGCTTTCCTAACTGCCTGTGTATATTGGTTCCTAACTTCCCTGAAAAGTTGCATATCGCGGGGACTATTCGATGCTAATGCAGTATGCCACAGGATGTTTTTGTGCTGGTCAAGGGCATTCAGGTCTGGAGTGAACCAAGGGCTATATCTGTTCCTGGTTCTAAATATTTTGAGTTGGGCATGCTTATTTAAGATGGTGAGGAAAGCACGTTTAACCTCTCTAGGTATGTGGGACGGTAGCGTCTCACCTTGTCAACAGCCAGTGAAATTGCAGGGCGCCAAATTCAAAACAACAGAAATCCCATAATTAAAATTCCTCAAACAAACATGTATTTTACACCATTTTAAAGATACACTTGTTGTAAATCCAGCCACAGTGTCAGATTTCAAAAAGGCTTCACGACGAAAGCAAACAAAACGATTATGTTAGCTCAGAGCCAAGTCACAGAAAAACAGCCATTTTTCCAGCCAAAGATAGGAGTCACAAAAAGCAGAAATATAGATAATATTAATCACTAACCTTCGATGATCTACATCAGATGACACTCACTGGACTTCATATTACACAATACATGTATGTTTTGTTCGCTAAAGTTCATATTTATATCCGAAAATCTGAGTTTACATAGGCGCGTTATGTTCAGTAGTTCCAAAACATCCGGTGATTTTGCAGAGAGCCACATCAATTTACAGAAATAAGGTGCTCAGATGAAAAATCAACCCAAAGAGATATATGCCATGTTGGAGTCAACAGAAGTCAGAAATAGCATTATAAATATTCACTTACCTTTGATGATCTTCATCAGAATGCACTCACATGAATCCCAGTTCCACAATAAATGTTTGTTTTGTTCGATAATGTCCATCATTTATGTCCAAATTCCTCCTTGTTGTTCGCACGTTCAGTACACAATCTAAACTCACGACGTGCATGGAAATCCAGCGGAAAGTATGGACAAAAAGTGCAAAAAGTTCTGTTACAGTCCGTAGAAACATGTCAAACGATGTATAGAATCAATCTTTAGGCTGTTGTTAACATAAATCTTCAAAAATGTTCCAACCGGAGAATTCCTTTGTCTTCAGAAATGCAATGGAACTCAAGCTAACTCTCACATGAACGAGCATGGTCAGCTCGTGGCACTCTGGGAGAGACCTTACTCAATCTCCTCTCATTCGCCCCCACTTCACAGTAGAAGCATCAAACCAGGTTCTAAAGACTGTTGACATCTAGTGGAAGCCTTAGGAAGTGCAACATGACCCCATTTCCACTGTATCTTAGATAAGCAAAGAGTTGAAAACCTACAAACCTCAGATTTCCCACTTCCTGGTTGGATTATTTCTCAGGTTCTTGCCTGCCATGTGAGTTCTGTTATACTCACAGACATTATTCAAACAGTTGTCGAAACTCCAGAGTGTTTTCTATCCAAATCTACTAATAATATGCATATCCTAGGATCTGAGCCTGAGTAGCAGGCAGTTTACTCTGGGCACACTTTTCATCCAGACGTGAAAATACTGCCCTCTACCCCAAAGAAGTTAAAGAACAACCAGGCATCCTCTATTGACAGAATGAGGTCAATATCTTTCCAGGATACCCTGGCCAGGTCGATTAGAAAGACCTGCTTACTGAGTGTTTGACTGTGATAAGGGGTGGTTGTTTGACCGCGGAACCATTACGGACGCAGGCAATGAGGCAGTGATCACTGAGATCATGGTTGAAGACAGCAGAGGTGTATTTAGAGGGAAGGTTGGTCAGGATGATATCTATGAGGGTGCTCGGATTTGGGGTTGTAACTGGTAGGTTCCATGAGTGAGATTTAGGGCATCAAGCTTAGATTGTAGGATGGCCGGGGTTTTAAGCATATCCCAGTTTAGGTGACCTAACAGTACAAACTCTGAAGATAAATGGGGGACAATTAATTTACATATGGTGTCCAGGGCGCAGCTGGGGGCTTGAGAGGGTCTGTAACAAGCAGCAACAGTGAGAGACTTATTTCTGGAAAGGTTGATTTCTAAAAGTAGAAGCTCGAACTGTTTGGGAACAGACCTGGACAGCATGACAGATCTATGCAGGCTGTCTCTGCAGTAGATTGCAACTCCACCCCGTTGGCAGTTCTATAGTTGGGGATGGACATTTCAGAATTTTTGCTGGTCTTCCTAAAACAGGATTCAGACACGACTAGGACATCAGGGTTGGCGAAGTGTGCTAAAGCAGTGAAAAACAAAACTCTTAGGGAGGAGGCTTCTGAAGTTAAAATGCATTGAAACCAAGTCTTTTACGGTTACAGAAGTCAACAAATGAGAACGCCTGGGGAAAAGGAGTGGTGCTGGGTGCTGCAGGGCCTGGATGAACCTCTACATCACCAGAGGAACAGAGGAGAAGCAGGATAAGGGTACGGTTAAAGGCCAAAATAACTGGTTGTCTAGTGCATTTGGAACAGAGAGTAAAAGGAGTAGATTTCTGGGGGTGGTAGAATAGAATGAAGGCATAATGTACAGACAAGGGTATGGTAGGACGTGAGTACAGTGGAGGTAAATCTATGCGTTGTGTGATGATGAGAGAGGTTTCGTCTCTGGAGATATCAGTTAACATAGGTGAGGTCTCCGTATGTCTGTGGGGTGGGACGGAAGAGCTATCTAAGGCAATTTGAGTGAGACTGAGGGCTCTACAGTGAAATTAAGCATTCAAAACTAGCCAAGACAGCAGTAGACAAGGCATATTGACATTAGAGAAAGGCATAAAGCAATCACAGGTGTTGATCAGGAGAGCTATGACAATAGCGGTTGCATGGCGATGAATTGGCAGAGCTGGTCAGTTGGGTACATACAGGACCTGAGTTGGAGGCTGGGGCCAACTGGTAAATGGTGATGAATGGGCAGAGCTGGTCAGTTAGGTACATACAGGACCTGAGTTCAAGGCTGGGGCCTACAGGTAAATGGTGATGAATTGGCAGAGCTGGTCAGTTAGGTACATACAGGACCTGAGTTCAAGGCTGGGGCCTACAGGTAAATGGTGATGAATGGGCAGAGCTAGTCAGTTAGGTACATACAGGACCTGAGTTCGAGGCTGGGGCCTACAGGTAAATGGTGATGAATGGGCAGAGCTAGTCAGTTAGGTACATACAGGACCTGAGTTCGAGCCTGGGGCCTACAGGTAAATGGTGATGAATGGGCAGAGCTGGTCAGTTAGGTACATACAGGACCTGAGTTCAAGGCTGGGGCCAACATGTAAATGGTGATGAATGGGCAGAGCTGGTCAGTTGGGTACATACAGGACCTGAGTTCGAGCCTGGGGCCAACAGGTAAATGGTGATGAATGGGCAGAGCTGGTCAGTTGGGTACATACAGGACCTGAGTTCGAGCCTGGGGCCTACTGGTAAATGGTGATGAATGGGCAGAGCTGGTCAGTTGGGTACATACAGGACCTGAGTTCGAGGCTGGGGCCTACAGGTAAACAAAATGAGGTACCGATGGGTGTCTTTCTTTTTGGTGAGCCGGCAGGGCCAGTCCCGAATCGCCTCCACTTTCTTCACCTGGGGTTTGACACATCCCCTCCTAATCGTGTACCCCAAAATCCCTAATAATCCCCCAATTTGCATTCTAGTTGTGCTCCTTGTGCGTGTTCGGTAATAGAATTTGGTGACCTGGAAACCCCACACCCTTGAACCTGCTACAATATATTTATATATTCTCAAAAATAGTGCACCTTTACTATTCTATATTAGCCAACCAATATAGCCATCTGTAGCGCGGGCACACAAAATAATCCCCAAATATCCTCCCACAACTCTGGACGCAATAGCGAGCTGTCGTAGCTTTGTTTTGATTGACAGAGGGAGGTTAATTCAATGTTGTGAAAATTACTATTTGGAAATTGCTGCTCTCCGTGGGTTAATGTTATTGAAGCTTTTGTACATCCTCCATTGAACTATGAAAGGACATCGTAAGGGCTAATGTAGGTTATGGGGTAGTTTTGGCGATGTAGTTGTAGAGGTCAAATCCTACTGCAGAGACCCTGGCTTTCTAGTTTTTTTCATTTTATGTAACGGCTTTCCTCCACTGACAGGATTCTATAGACTTATAACTATGAACTAACTATTCAAATGTGCAGTTTTCTACCACCCACCAATAGTCACAGGTTACAGCTAAAGCCATGTGCAATTCATGCACTGTATGTGTGGTTTTCATCCCATATCATAGAGGCATAAATCAGAAATGGAGGAATTTCACACAGCGAGCGGCTGGTTGCCCTAAAGAGATCCTGTGACCTATGACCCCTCGTCATAAACAGTGTCGCATCCCATGAGGAGAGAAATAATTGCTAATTTTGTAGCTACACCATCTCCCGACCAAGTACCCACTTAAATATTTATATTCTCACTCCCTGGTTGGCCCACCAGCAGGCCGCAGCATCTCTCTGCTAGATTGAAAACGGATGGAGAATGAATCACAAGGCAAAATGTAATTGTGGTTGTACAGTGTGTTCTGCATAAATCACATGGTATTTGTCAATAGGTGTAGACCTTACAGTTACAAGGTAGCGATAACAAAGCCATCGCCTACAGAGAATTGAACCTGGAGAAGAGCCCCCTAAGCAATCTGGTCCTGGGGCCCTGTTCAAAAACACAAACAGACCTCACAGAGCCCGAGGACAGCAGCACATTTAGAGCCAACCAAATCATGAGAAAACAAAAAGATAATTACTTGATACATTGGAAAGATTTTTACAAAAAAACTGAGCAAACTAGAATGATATTTGGACCTAAACAGAGACTGCACAGTGGCAGAATACCTGACCACTGTGACTGACCCAAAATTAAGGGAAGCTGTGACTATGTACAGACTCAGTGAGCATAGCCTTGCTATTGAGAAAAGCAGACCTGGCTCTCAAGAGAAGACATGCTATGTGCACACTGCCCACAAAATGAGGTGGAAACTGAGCTGCACTTCCTAACCTCCTGCCCAATATTAGAGACACATATTTCCCTCAGATTAAACAGACCCACAAACACCATTGTAAGTACAACCGATATTTATGTTGATTTATTTTCCCTTTTTTGCTTGAAATATTTGCACATTATTACAACACTGTATATAGACATAATTACATTTGAAATGTCTTGATTCTTTTGGAACTTTTTTGAGTGTAATGTTTACTATTAATTTTTTATTGTTAATTTCACGTGTTTATTATCTATTTCACTTGCTTTGGCAATGTAAACACATGTTTCCCATGCCAATAAAGCCCCTTAAATTGAAATTGAATGGAATTGAGGGAGAGCGCGAGAGAGACTTACTTCATATGGCAGAAAATAAGGAGGTAATTGATCTGCATTGCTGTCTATTCTCAGTCACGCTGCAATCTTTCTCCAACAAGCACTACCATATAAAAGCTTGATCAACATGCTGAATCATAAATCATATGGGGATGGAAGCAGAAGAATTAGCTTTTCTTTCTTGGTCCCTGCACCACTATCCACCATCTCACACAACTGAATGCTCAAGCTTGTTTACTCATTGAAATCCCACTCCATTTCCCCCTACTTTTAGTAAAACCTGCAACTTATTTAAGATGGAGAGAAATATACTGGGTGCACAGAACGCCTTGTTCTAACCCTTTTGCCATAAAATCAGTAAAACACAATAATAAATTACGTGGGAGTGCTTCGTCTTCCTGTATTCACAGGTAATCTTTCCCAACACTGCGGCTGGCTACATTTTTAAATGACTCTTTGGGTGGAACATGAATAATGTATGATTCATTCACACACACACTCTTCCAAACCCTCTACTTCCTATTAAGGTATTAAGATGACGAGTGATAGATTAAGAACATTCAGTAAATCTGTAAATCTGTGGTGTGCAATGCCATGACCCAAGGGTGGCCTGTTTTTTTAGTTGTTTTTTTTTACAAAAAAAGGACGTTTCAACAGAAAATGTTTTGTCATTAAATGGTTAATTTGAAAATATGAGGATTCAACAGCTAATTATGTAACAGCTGGTTTGAGAGAGAGAGAAAGGTAGGGGGTAGACAGCAGAATCATCCCAGTGCTAATCAGAATCAGATCCCCATTACGTTGTCTCTCAGTGGAACCGTTGTGTTGTCTCTCAGTGGAACCATTACGTTGTCTCTCAGTGGAACCATTACATTGTCTCTCAGTGGAACCATTACGTTGTCTCTCAGTAGAACCATTACGTTGTCTCTCAGTAGAACCATTACATTGTCTCTCAGTGGAACCATTACATTGTCTCTCAGTAGAACCATTACGTTGTCTCACAGTAGAACCATTACGTTGTCTCTTAGTTGAACCATTGTGATGTCTCTCAGTGGAACCATTACGTTGTCTCTTAGTGGAACCATTGCATTGTCTCTCAATGGAACCATTGCGTTGTCTCTCAGTGGAACCATTGTGATGTCTCTCAGTGGAACCATTGTGATGTCTCTCAGTGCAACCATTGTGATGTCTCTCAGTGGAACCATTGTGATATCTCTCAGTGGAACCATTGTGTTGAGTTTATATTTGTTGTGTTATTTACTGTATTTATTGCTGCTGAGCTAAGCTGTTTGAGCAAGGCATCCAGGAGAGAGAGAGAGAATCACTTTTACTGTTTCATGATCAAAAACCAAGGCATTGCTTACTTTAATAATAATATTTTGAGAAAAACGCATCACTTTCTTGGGAAATAAAGCCTGTTTTTTTCCACATGACTTTATTTATTTATTTATTTTCGCAGCCTTGGCAGAAAGTTACTAACAGAATTATGGAGCAATATGCTGTGTCTTTGGTAAATATCAGGCCCTGCTGAAAGGTAGACAGACTAGAGGGAGGAAGAAGCAGCAGCGATCAAGGTTGTTACACTGAACTGATGTAAGCAACCACAGCACAGCGGCAGACACAGCCTGAGAGAGAGAGAGAGAGAGAGAGAGAGGGAGAGACAGAGAGAGAGAGACAGAGAGAGGCAGAGAGACAGAGAGAGGCAGAGAGAGAGAAAGAGAGAGAGAGAGAGGCAGAGAGAGGCAGAGAGAGGCAGAGAGAGAGAGAGAGAGAGAGAGAGAGAGACAGACAGACAGACAGAGAGAGAGAGAGAGAGAGAGAGAGACAGAGAGAGAGAGAGAGAGAGAGAGAGAGAGAGAAACAGACAGACAGGGAGAGAGAGAGAGAGAGAGAGAGAGAGAGAGAGAGAGAGAGAGACAGAGAGAGAGAGAGAGAGAGACAGAGAGGAGGGAAAGATGAGAGAGAGAGAGAGAGAGAGAGAGAGAGAGAGAGGGAGAGAGAGAGAGAGAGAGAGAGAGACAGAGACAGAGACAGAGAGAGAGACAGGGAGAGAGAGAGGAGGGAGAGACAGAGACAGAGACAGAGACAGAGACAGAGAGAGAGAGAGAGAGACAGAGAGAGAGACAGAGAGAGAGAGAGATTTTGTCTGTTAGGCTTTTCCTGTTGAAAACTGCTTAGTTCAGAGTCAAGAGTAGCATCCTCATCTGGGCCGATTATACAGCTGTGGATAGAAAAACGCTGAGTATTCAGGAGGAGAAAGGGAGAAGGGGATGCTGACTCTGTAACCTCCGGAAGAAGACAGGAAAATGGAGGGACGAGAGGGAAGGCTGTGGGGGATCATAGCCATGATCATGAAGGGAGAGGAGATCTCTAACAGTGAGATGAAACTTTCTTTTCTTTCCCCTCATTACTACCATGTTTGTCTGTGTGGATTGTATTTGTCATCCAATCACGGTACTGTGTTAGGACTGTGTTTGTACTCCAATCAGGGTATTGTGTTAGGACTGTGTTTGTCATCGAATCAGGGTATTGTGTTAGGACTGTGTTTGTCATCCAATCAGGGTATTGTGTTAGGATTGTGTTTGTCATCCAATCAGGGTATTGTGTTAGGACTGTGTTTGTCATCCAATCAGGGTATTGTGTTAGGATTGTGTTTGTCATCCAATCAGGGTATTGTGTTAGGACTGTGTTTGTCATCCAATCAGGGTATTGTGTTAGGATTGTGTGTGTCATCCAATCAGGGTATTGTGTTTGTGTTGCGTTTGTCATCCAATCAGGGTATTGTCTTTGGATTGTGTTTGCTATCCAATCAGGGTATTGTGTTAGGATTGTGTTTGCTATCCAATCAGGGTAGTGTGTTAGGATTGTGTGTGTTATCCAATCAGGGTATTGTGTTAGGATTGTGTTTGTCATCCAATCTGGGTATTGTGTTAGGATTGTGTTTGCTATCCAATCAGGGTATTGTGTTAGGATTGTGTTTGCTATCCAATCAGGGTATTGTGTTAGGATTGTGTTTGTCATCCAATCAGGGTATTGTGTTAGGATTGTGTTTGTCATCCAATCAGGGTATTGTGTTTGTGTTGCGTTTGTCATCCAATCAGGGTATTGTGTTTGGATTTTGTGTGTTATCCAATCAGAGTTTTGTGTTAGGATTGTGTTTGTCATCCAATCAGGGTATTGTGTTAGGATGGTGTTTGCTATCCAATCAGGGTATTGTGTTAGGATTGTGTTTGTCATCCAATCAGGGTATTGTGTTAGGATTGTGTTTGTCATCCAATCAGGGTATTGTGCTAGGATTGTGTTTGTCATCCAATCAGGGTATTGTGTTAGGATTGTGTGTGTCATCCAATCAGGGTATTGTGTTAGGATTGACCCTTGTCTCTTTTCTGGACTCTGTACCACCTGCCTGACCCCGAGCCTGCCCTGACCTTGACTCTGCCTGCCACACTGTACCTCCTAGACTCTGTACCCACCTGCCTGACCATTCTGCCCGCCCTGACCCCGAGCCTGCCTGCCACACTGTACCTCCTAGACTCTGTACCCACCTGCCTGACCCCGAGCCTGCCCTGACCTTGACTCTGCCTGCCACACTGTACCTCCTGGACTCTGAACTGATTTTGGACATTTTGCCTGTCCACGACCATTCTCTTGCCTACCCCTTTAGGATTATTGATACATATCAAAGACTTAGACCATCTGCCTCCCGTGTCTGCATCTGGGTCTCACCTTGTGCCCTTATACATCATGTTATTGGCTTTAAAGTAGGTTATTCAAGTTTTGTGAAAATCTTCTGAAATTCCCTCACTGTACGTTGATTGCATTTGAAAAAAAGATATAATCTGTTTTCCACTTTGATTCACTTTGATTTGCAAACAACGTTGATTCAACCGGTTTCTGCCCAGGTGCCATAGCGCAGCTCCATTGGAGAGTTCCTTCCTTGATATGAGTGACATACTACAGCTTGATGGTAGTTTGGAATTCAATCAAAGGGGGTTCGTGGTGGAGGGAGAGGAGGAGAGATGATGAAGAGTATCAATCATTCTGTCCCTGGCGTGAACTTATTCATTGGGTCGACAGAATCAACAGTAATGAAAGTTCACTTGTTTTCACAAAAAAATGGGTTTGTGGGTAAATTTAGTATCCCCACGACGCCAGACCTTCTGATGGATGAGTCTTAACCAGACAAAAAGAAGGGAAAAGCTGGTGTCAAACAGACTCCAAAGTGCCTCTGAGCTGGATGGGCTGTTGTCTCGCACTGTGCGTTTATTACTTGAACCTTGAACCCCAGAGAGTCCTAACTACTCTTCTCATCACAGCAACTAAAGATTGCCACGTCAAGATCTGTTTTATTGCCCCTATTGACAGAATCATAGTTGTTGTTATGAGCTTTTCTCTTCTGGTGAACTGGGCTTCAGAAACCCAACACCTACCCCCCATCTGGGTATTTTTTATCATTGTTTTACCAAATCAGAAAGGAGCCTGCCTCCTCCTTCTTCCTCTTTCTCAATCGCACTTTCAGTTAGTTTTTTGGGGATGTGAGAGTGATCACCGCAACTCTCCAGAAAAGATTTGATAACATTTCTGTGGAATTGGTCTCTCTGCTGTCTCTGCATCAGAGGCACTGGTGATATAAGATTTTTTTTTAAAGTGAGACTGATTGAGCCCAGGTGGGCAGGAATCGTGGTGTGTCAGAGTCATTTAGCCCGGGATAGACTCATAACTCTTCAATCAGATGGATGAAGAGGAGAGCTGAGGGGCAATACCACACACGGTCACACTACTGCTTCACCTAGAGGAGCTGGTAAGCATTACAACCAGGTAGACGGATGTGGGATGGGGGTAGGGTACACCTCTGTCACCTCATACATCAGGTGACCTACATCCCTACATAGTAATTATATTTCTAACCAACGAGTCAAGAGAACTAGTGATGGCTCACACATCATGAAACATGTATTAGTGGAAATGACAGTGACACCCACTGTAATGCAGGGCAGCAGTTTTAGATACATGTATAACACGGATGCAAATTCAGACATCTCTTCAATTTAGAAGGAGGAAAGAAAGTAAAAAAACGATTTGCATATATATTCCACAACTTCTACATTATCCCAGATAATTACCCAGGTGCCCTGGCTCATTCCCCGATGGAACTCCTGGAACTAAGAATTGCACACTACAGCCAATAAGGTGCCAGGTCTTATGTAACCCAGAACTAATACATTTACATTTTGATGGAATCTATTGCATAAACCTCTGGCCTTCAACCAGGTGGCAAAATCACACTAAAATCTAACATTACGTGTATTTATTTGAAGAGAAGAGACATTTCACGACAGAGATCTGACAATGTGTAGATTAGCTCTGTTTTTGTCCCTAACCATTTAAAATAAAATTCCCTCTCTATTCAGTCCCACTTTACAACACTTAAACCACGTTTTTGCAATAACATTTGTATTACCTCATGTACAGTGTCATTACATTGTCTTTATCTATGGGAGTGGAGATGGACAGACAGACGGAGCTGGATTCATAGACAGACGGACAAATAAAATCACACACACTATAGACATGCATAGAGACTACCAAACACTCAAAATGTTGTGGCGGGGCATTAATGATGACTGAAGACTGTAGGTTTACCTGTGACATGATCATTATGGCACATTACCTTTCATAGCAACCTGCTGCTTCACTCTATTGTGCATCTTCATGTGATTGGTTTATCTCCTTTGTACTTCACAGTAATATAAATGTGATTGGTTTATCTCCTTTATATTTCAGAGTAATGGGGAGGCAGGGTAGCCTAGTGGTTAGAGTGTTAGGCTTGTAACCGGAAGGTTGCAAGTTCAATTCCCCGGGCTGACAAGGTACAAATCTGTTATTCTGCCCCTGAACAGGCAGTTAACCCACTGTTCCTAGACTGTCAGTGAAAATAAGAATTTGTTCTTAACTGACTTGCCTAGTTAAATAAATGTGATTCCTTTATACTTCACAGTAATATAAATAACTCCTTTATTCTGTGCCAGATAATGTGTCAGAAATGAGGAGATAAAAACGAATTGGCGAGAGCACTAGAACAGTCTGCAGCACCCGTCCACCCTACTACGATCTGAAGTCAAATATCTTCTGTTTGCTGATGATCTGGTGTTTCTGTCCCCAACCAACGGGATCGCAGTGGAGTAGGTGAAAAGCTTCAAATTCCTCGGTGTCCACATCACCAACGATCTGAAATGGTCCACCCACACAGACAGTGTGGTGAAGAAGGTGAAACGGCATCTCTTCAACCTCAAGTGGCTGAAAAAAATTGACTTGGCCCCTAAGACCCTCACAAATCTTTACATATGCACAATTGAGAGCATCCTCTCGGATTGTATCACTGCCTGGTACAGCAACTGCACTGACCGCAACAGCAGGACTCTCCAGAGGGTGGCCCAATGCATCACCGATGTCACAGGAAGGCCAAAAAGATCATCAAGGACAACCACCCGAGCCACTGCCTGTTCATCCCGCTATCATCCAGAAGGCGAGGTCAGTGCAGGTGCATCAAAGCTGGGACCAAGAGACTGAAAAACAGCTTCTATCTCAAGGCCATCAGACTGTTAAATAGCCATCACTAGCAGGTTACCACCCGGATACTCAATCCTCCACCTTAGAGGCTGCTGCCCTATATACATAGACATGGAATCCCTTGCCACTTTAATAATGGAACACTAGTCACTTTAATCATGTTTAAATACTGCTTCAATCATCTCATATTATATACTGTATTCTATTCTACCGTATTTTAGTGAATGTCGCTCTGACATTGCTCGTCCCTAATATTTATATATTTCTTATCTCCATTCTTTTACTTTAGATGTCTGTGTATGTTGTGAATTGTTAGATACTACTGCACTGTTGGCGCTAGAAACAAGCATTTCACTACACCCACAATAACATCCTCTCAATATGTGTACGTGACCAATAACATTGGATTTGTTTTGAGTTATAGGTCTTCATTTGAGTCAATTTGCTACAGCAGGAAAATAATCCTGCTTCAACAGGAAATATGAATTACTATGTGGATGATAATTATTGGACCTTTTTGCAGGGTTTGATAGATTTTTTCATAAAATCAAAAATCAAGTCTGCAATTTTAAAGGGGAAATTGCAATCTTCTGAAACTTTTTTAAACCAACAAATACACTATAAGTTAAAAAGGAAAGTTACACTGCAACACGGTGATCAAATTAACATCCTACAACTGTAGACAGAAAGAGAAAGGCAGAGAGTAACAGGTGAGGGGAGAAATGGGTTTCCTCTCAACACGATGTGTCCACAGATCAATCATTACACAGACTTATAATCAATACACAGACTTATAATCAAATACACAGACTTGGCCAGGGTGTATATTAAGCAGTCCTCTAGAGCTTATTTTGTGTGTGAAGAGTCTAAATGAGTGAGTGGTTGAGTGTGATTGAGTGAGTGAATGTGTGTTTGAAATTGGAAGCAGGTTGGGGGGGGGGTGCTGGTACAGAGCACTGAGACACTCGAGGAGAGCGAGGGACAGATGGGGAGCTGGGCACGCTGACATGCGATGAGTAGGGAAGGACTCAGCATGCAGAGAGGCACGGCAGGGAGCGTGTGTGTGTGTGTGTCTGAGAGGAGGCACCACTCGAGCTGTCCTCAAATATAGTTGGGCCCCATCGGATCAGATTTCACCGCGCCAGATGCTAATGTGCTCGAGTCAGCGTCTGATCAATCACTGGGAATGTTCGCAGTAACATTACATCTGATTAATCACTGGGAATGTTCGCAGTAATATTACATCTGATTAATCACTGGGAATGTTCACAGTAATATTACATCTGATCAATCACTGGGAATGTTCACAGTAATATTACATCTGATTAATCACTGGGAATGTTCACAGTAATATTACATCTGATCAATCACTTGGAATGTTCACAGTAATATTACATCTGATTAATCACTGGGAATGTTCACAGTAATATTACATCTGATCAATCACTGGGAATGTTCACAGTAATATTACATCTGATCAATCACTTGGAATGTTCGCAGTAATATTACATCTGATTAATCACTGGGAATGTTCACAGTAATATTACATCTGATCAATCACTGGGAATGTTCACATTTCTGCTTTTCTGTCCTCCTTTCTTATTTTTTTGGGGGGCACATTTTTATTTGTTTTGTTATTTTATTTGTTGGTGTTTACAGCTACAGTTTAAACTTTAAGATTTTTTTTAAATAAATAGGTACATAGGTACAAAGTGTTGAGTAATTTTGCTTTGGAAAAAAAAAACATTGCTAGCGGTCATCAGCTAACCTTTAGCTCGGAAAGCTCTCGCCAGTTCGAGCAACGCGACTCTAAACAGAGCATAACGGACCTATTTTTATCCCCGGATTCCCACCGCAAGCTGAACTTTTTCATTTGGATCTTCACAGCTAGCTAACTAGCTAACCGCAACCCCGGATGACTACTCCTGGCTAGCGTTTCCATCCACTTAGCTGGAAGCTAGCCCGGCCAGAACTCCTGTGCTACCACCGAAGCATACTCCTGGGCTACAATATCCGGACCCACGACCGGTCTATCGATGTCACCGCATGAAGAGGCATAAACAGACTTAACCCCATCGCGACATCCCCCAAAGGCTAACTTTCTAGCCCTTGCTATCTGCTTGCTTGCTAATTCGGCCTGCTAATTGCTAGCTTGTTTAGCACCGGCCTACTAACTGTTAGCTTGTTAGCACAGGCCTGCTAACTGTCTGAATCGCCGCGTCCCCAGCCAGCCCATCCACTCACCCAATGTGATACGGAATCGCTATTATTTTTAATTTTTAGAACACATTCAAGAACCTCCAGAAGCCAACCAGCTAACTAGCTACAAGCTATTTAGTCATTGTTAGCCACTGCTAGTGGCTTTTACCTTCTGCACAGCCAGCCAGTTTTTTTAGCCTGGATAATAATTGCCAGTCTAGCTTCCTTGTCCCATCCACTGCTGCCCCCTGGACACCGTGATCACTTGGCTACATAGCTGATGCCTGCTGGACTGTCCATTCATCACGGTACTCCATTCTGTTTGTATATGTTTTACCTGTCGGCCGCACTCAGGCTCTGTGTGTAGTTAATCCGACCCTCCCTGCCTAGTCAACGCCATTTTACCTGCTGTTGTTGTGCTAGCTGATTAGCTGTTGTTGTCTCACCTACTGGTTTAGCTAGCTCTCCCAATCAACACCTGTGATTACTGTATGCCTCGCTGTATGTCTCTCTCAAATGTCAATATGCCTTGTATACTGTTTTTCAGGTTAGTTATCATTGTTTTAGCTTACAATGGAGCCCCTAGTTTCACTCTTCATACCCTGATACCTCCTTTGTCCCACCTCCCACACATGCAGTGACCTCACCCATTACAACTAGCATGTCCAGTGATACAACCTCTCTTATCATCACCCAGTGCCTGGGCTTACCTCCGCTGTACCAGCACCCCACCCTACCCCTGTCTGCGTATTATGCCCTGAATATATTCTACCCTGCCCATAAATCTGCTCCTTTTATTCCTTGTCCCCAACGCTCTAGGCGACCAGTTTTGATAGCCTTTAGCCGCACCCTCATACTACTCTTCCTCTGTTCCGCGGGTGATGTGGAGGTAAACCCAGGCCCTGCATGTCCCCAGGCACCCTCATTTGTTGACTTCTGTGATCGAAAAAGCCTTGGTTTCATGCATGTCAACATCAGAAGCATCCTCCCTAAGTTTGTTTTACTCACTGCTTTAGCACACTCTGCTAACCCTGATTTCCTTGCCGTGTCTGAATCCTGGCTCAGGAAGGCCACCAAAAATTCTGAGATTTCCATACCCAACTATAACATTTTCTGTCAAGATAGAACTGCCAAAGGGGGAAGGACATTGACCTCATCCCGTCAGTTGAGGATGCATGGTCATTCTTTAAAAGTAACTTCCTCACCATTTTAGATAAGCATGCTCCGTTCAAAAAATGCAGAACTAAGAACAGATATAGCCCTTAGTTCACTCCAGACCTGACTGCCCTCGACCAGCACAAAAACATCTTGTGGCAGACTGCAATAGCATCGAATAGTTCCCGCGATATGCAACTGTTCAGGGAAGTCAGGAACCAATACACGCAGTCAGTCAGGAAAGCAAAGGCCAGCTTCTTCAGGCAGAAATTTGCATCCTGTAGCTCTAACTCCAAAAAGTTCTGGGACACTGTGAAGTCCATGGAGAACAAGAGCACCGCCTCCCAGCTGCCCACTGCACTGAGGCTAGGTAACACGGTCACCACCGATAAATCCATGATTATCGAAAACTTCAACAAGCATTTCTCAACGGCTGGCCATGCCTTCCTCCTGGCTACTCCAACCTCGGCCAACAGCTCCGCCCCCCCCCCCCCCGCAGCTACTCCCCCAAGCCTCTCTAGGTTCTCCTTTACCCAAATCCAGATAGCAGATGTTCTGAAAGAGCTGCAAAACCTGGACCCGTACAAATCAGCTGGGCTTGACAATCTGGACCCTCTATTTCTGAAACTATCCACCGCCATTGTCGCAACCCCTATTACCAGCCTGTTCAACCTCTCTTTCATATCGTCTGAGATCCCCAAGGATTGGAAAGCTGCTGCAGTCATCCCCCTCTTCAAAGGGGGAGACACCCTGGACCCAAACTGTTACAGACCTATATCCATCCTGCCCTGCCTATCTAAGGTCTTCGAATGCCAAGTCAACAAACAGGTCACTGACCATCTCAAATCCCACCGTACCTTCTCCGCTGTGCAATCTGGTTTCCGAGCCGGTCACGGGTGCACCTCAGCCACGCTCAAGGTACTAAACGATATCATAACCGCCATCGATAAAAGACAGTACTGTGCAGCCGTCTTCATCGACCTTGCCAAGGCTTTCGACTCTGTCAATCACCATATTCTTATCGGCAGACTCAGTAGCCTCGGTTTTTCTGATGACTGCCTTGCCTGGTTCACCAACTACTTTGCAGACAGAGTTCAGTGTGTCAAATCGGAGGGCATGCTGTCCGGTCCTCTGGCAGTCTCTATGGGGGTGCCACAGGGTTCAATTCTCGGGCCGACTCTTTTCTCTATATATATCAATGATGTTGCTCTTGCTGAGGGCGATTCCCTGATCCACCTCTACGCAGACGACACCATTCTGTATACTTCCGGCCCGTCCTTGGACACTGTGCTATCTAACCTCCAAACGAGCTTCAATGCCATACAGCACTCCTTCCGTGGCCTCCAACTGCTCTTAAACGCTAGTAAAACCAAATGCATGCTTTTCAACCATTCGCTGCCTGCACCCGCACGCCCGACTAGCATCACCACCCTGGATGGTTCCGACCTAGAATATGTGGACATCTATAAGTACCCAGGTGTCTGGCTAGACTGTAAACTCTCCTTCCAGACTCATATCAAACATCTCCAATCTAAAATCAAATCTAGAGTCGGCTTTCTATTCCGCAACTAAGCCTCCTTCACTCACGTCGCCAAACTTAACCTAGTAAAACTGACTATCCTACCGATCCTCAACTTCGGTGATGTCATCTACAAACTAGCTTCCAACACTCTACTCAGCAAATTGGATGCAGTTTATCACAGTGCCATCTGTTTTGTTACTAAAGCACCTTATACCACCCACCACTGCGACCTGTATGCTCTAGTCGGCTGGCCCTCGCTACATATTCGTCGCCAGACCCACTGGCTCCAGGGCATCTACAAGTCCATGCTAGGTAAAGCTCCGCCTTATCGCAGTTCACTGGTCACGATGGCAACACCCACATGTAGCACGCACTCCAGCAGGTGTATCTCACTGATCATCCCTAAAGCCAACACCTCATATGGCCGCCTTTCGTTCCAGTTCTCTGCTGCCTGTGACTGGAACGAATTGCCAAAATCGCTGAAGTTGGAGACTTTTAACTCCCTCACCAACTTCAAACATCTGCTATCTGAGCAGCTAACCAATCGCTGCAGCTGTACATAGTCTATCGGTAAATAGCCCACCCAATTTTACCTACCTCATCCCCATACTGTTTATATTTATTTACTTTTCTGCTTTTTTGCACACCAATATCTCTACCGATACATGACCATCTGATCATTTATCACTCCAGTGTTAATCTGCAAAATTGTAATTATTCGCCTACCTCTTCATGCCTTTTGCACACAATGTATATAGACTCTTTTTTTCTACTGTGTTATTGACTTGTTAATTGTTTACTCCATGTGTAACTCTGTGTTGTCTGTTCACACTGCTATGCTTTATCTTGGCCAGGTCGCAGTTGCAAATGAGAAGTTGTTCTCAACTAGCCTCCCTGGTTAAATAAAGGTGAAAAAAAAGTCTGCACACACCTACTCATTGAAGTGGTTTTCTTTATTTTTAATCATGTAGTAACCAAGAAAAGTGTTTAACAAATCTAAATATGTTTTAGATTTTTTGATCCTTCAAAGTAGTCACACTTTGAGTGAGTGATTGAATGTGTCTAGGTGTGTAGCAGACAGCCTACTGGTTAGAGCGTTGGTGTAACGATCTTCTTCATCTGAGGAACAGGAATATGAAAGACCAAACTGCAGCATGGTACGTGTCCATGATAGTTTATTATAACAGAACACGAGAAAATACAAAATAACAAAGTGCAGGAAAGAAATGAAACAGTTCTGTATAGTGAAAATACAGACACAGAAAATAACTACCCACAAACACCAGGTGGGAACAGGGTACCCGAGTATGGTTCTCAATCAGAGACAACGATTGACAGCTGCCTCTGATTGAGAACCATACCAGGCCAAACACGTAGGACTATAACCCATAGAACAAAAATATAGAATGCCCACCCCAACTCACGCCCTGACCAAACTAAAGTAGAGACACAAAGAAGGAACTAACGTCAGGACGTGACAGTTGTAACCCGAAAGGTTGCTCAATAGAATCCCCGAGCTGACAATGTAAAAAATATGTTGTTCTGCCAATGAACAAGGCAGTTAACCCACTGTTCCTAGGCCACCATTGTAAATAAGAATTTGTTCCAAACTAACTTGTCTAGTTAAGTAAAAGTTACATTTTAAAAAGTTATTGCCTTGATCAGAGCTTTACGCACTCTTAGCATTCTCTCAACCAGCCTCATGAGGAATGATTTTCCAAGGAGTTCCTACATATGCTGAGAACTTGTTTGCTGCCTTTCCTTAATTCTGCAGGCCAACTAATCCCAAACCATCTCAATTGGGTTGAGATCGGTGGATTTTAGAGGCCAGGTCATCTGATGCAGCACTCCATCACTCTCCTTGGTCAAACAGTCCTTACACAGCCTGGAGGTGTGTTGGGTCATTGTCCTGTTGAAAAACAAACGATATTGGCACTAAGGTAAAATGAAGCACAAACCAGATGGGATGGCGTATTGCTGCAGAATGCTGTGGTAGCCATGCTGGTTAAGTGTGCCTTCAATTCTAAATAAATCACAGACAGTGTCACTAGCAAAGCACCCCCACATTATCACACCTCCTCCTCCTCTCTGCTTCACAGTGGGAACCACACATGCAGAGATCATCCGTTCACCTACTCTATGTCTCACAAAGACACGGCGGTTGGAACCAAAAATCTCAAATTTAGACTAATCAGACCAAACGACATATTTCCACCTGTCTAATGTCCATTGCTCTTGTTTCTTGGCCCCCAAAAAGTCTCTCTTCTTATTGGTGTCCTTTAGTAATGGTTTCTTTGCAGCAATTTGACCATGAAGGCCTGATTCACACAGTCAAATCAAATCAAATCAAATTTATTTATATAGCCCTTCGTACATCAGCTGATATCTCAAAGTGCTGTACAGAAACCCAGCCTAAAACCCCAAACAGCAAGCAATGCAGGTGTAGAAGCACGGTGGCTAGGAAAAACTCCCTAGAAAAGCCAAAACCTAGGAAGAAACCTAGAGAGGAACCAGGCTATGTGGGGTGGCCAGTCCTCTTCTGGCTGTGCCGGGTAGAGATTATAACAGAACATGGCCAAGATGTTCAAATGTTCATAAATGACCAGCATGGTCGAATAATAATAAGGCAGAACAGTTGAAACTGGAGCAGCAGCACGGCCAGGTGGACTGGGGACAGCAAGGAGTCATCATGTCAAGTAGTCCTGGGGCATGGTCCTAGGGCTCAGGTCAGTTGAAACTGGAGCAGCAGCACGGCCAGGTGGACTGGGGACAGCAAGGAGTCATCATGTCAGGTAGTCCTGGGGCATGGTCCTAGGGCTCAGGTCCTCCGAGAGAGAGAAGGAGAGAATTAGAGAACGCACACTTAGATTCACACAGGACACCGAATTGGACAGGAGAAGTACTCCAGATATAACAAACTGACCCCAGCCCCCCGACACATAAACTACTGCAGCATAAATACTGGAGGCTGAGACAGGAGGGGTCAGGAGACACTGTGGCCCCACCCGAGGACACCCCCGGACAGGGCCAAACAGGAAGGATATAACCCCACCCACTTTGCCAAAGCACAGCCCCCACACCACTGGAGGGATATCTTCAACCACCAACTTACCATCCTGAGACAAAGCTGAGTATAGCCCGCAAAGATCTCCGCCACGGCACAACCCAAGGGGGGGGGGGGCGCCAACCCAGACAGGATGACCACATCAGTGAATCAACCCACTCAGGTGACGCACCCCCTCCAGGGACGGCATGAGAGAGCCCCAGCAAGCCAGTGACTCAGCCCCTGTAATAGGGTTAGAGGCAGAGAATCCCAGTGGAAAGAGGGGAACCGGCCAGGCAGAGACAGCAAGGGTGGTTCGTTGCTCCAGAGCCTTTCCGTTCACCTTCCCACTCCTGGGCCAGACTACACTCAATCATATGACCCACTGAAGAGATGAGTCTTCAGTAAAGACTTAAAGGTTGAGACCGAGTTTGCGTCTCTGACATGGGTAGGCAGTCTCCTCTGAACAGTTGATGTTGAGTTGTCTCAACTCTGTGAAGCTTTTATTTGGGCTGCAATTTAAGCTTACTTACAAGCCCTTAACCCCCCAAAAAAGTAAGAGATAAGAATAATAAATAATGAAAGAGCAGCATTAAATAACAATAGCAGGGCTATATACATGGATACCGGTACAGAGTCAATGTCAATGTACTGGGGCCCCGGTGTCGAGGTAATTCTGAGGCTGGTAACTTTAATGAACTTATCCTGTGCAGCAGAGGTAACTCTGGGTCTTCCTTTCCTGTGGCGGTCCTCACGAGAGACCGTTATTATCATAGTGCTTAATGGTTTTTGCAACTGCACTTGGAGAAAATGTCCAATTTTCCGGATTGACTAACCTTCATGTCTTAAAATAATGATGGACTGTGATTTCTCTTTGCTTATTTGAGCTGTTCTTGCCATAAAACGGTCTTGGTCTTTTACCAAATAGGACTAACGTCTGTATACCCCCCCTACATTGTCACAACAAAGCTGATTGGCTCAAACGCATTAAGAAGGAAAGAAATTCCACAAATGAACTTTTACTTGAAATGCATTCCAGGTGACTACCTCATGAAGCTTGTTGAGAGAATGCCAAGGGTGTGCAAAGCTGTCATGTGGCTACTTTGGAGAATTTCAAATCTCAAATATATTTTTATTTGTTTAGCACTTTTTTAGTCACTACCTGATTCCATATATGTTATTTAATAGTTTTAATGTCTTCACTATTATTCTAAACTGTAGAAAATATTTAAAAAATAAAGAAAAACCCTGGAATGAGTAGATGTGTCCAAATTTAGACTGGTAGTGTATATATATTGTTTGTATATACGGTGCATTCGGAAAGTATTCAGACCCCTTGACTTTTTCCACATTCGGTAACGTTACAGCCTTATTCTAAAATTGATTTAAAAAAAATACAAATCCTCATGAATCTACACACAATACCCCATAATGACATCACAATACCCCATAATGACATCACAATACCCCACAATGACAAAGTAAAACAAAACAAAAAAAATATCCTATTTACATAAGTATTCAGACCCTTTGCTATGAGACTTGAATTTGAGCTCAGGTGCATCCTGTTTCCATTGGACATCCTTGAGATGTTTCTAAAACTTGACTGGAGTCCACCTGTTGTAAATTAAATTACTTGGAAAAGATATGGAAAGGCACACACCTGTCTGTATAAGGTTCCACAGATGACAATGCATGTCAGAGCAAAAACCAAGCCTTGAGGTCGAAGGAATTGTCGGTAGAGCTTACGAGACAGGATTGTGTCGAGGCACACATCTGGGGAAGGGTGCTAGAAAATGTCTGCTGCATTGAAGGTCCCCAATAACACAGTGGACTCCATCATTCTGAAATGGAAGACGTTTGGAACCGCAAACACTTTTCCTAGAGCTGGCCCCCGGCCAAAAATCAGGGGAGAAGGGCCTTGGTCAGAATGGTGACCAAGAACCCGATGGTCACTCTGACAGAGCTTAAGAGTACCTCTGTGGAGATGGGAGATCTCTGCAGCACTCCACCAATCAGGCCTTTACGGTTGAGTGGCCAGACAGAAGCCACTCCTCAGGGAAAGGCACAACAATGTAGTGAGTAAAGGGTCTGAATACTTATGTAAATAAGATTTTTCCATTTTTAATTTTTAATAAATGCGCAAACATTTCCACAAACCTGTTTTTTGCTTTATCATTATTGGGTATTGTGTATAGATGAGGGGGGGGGGACTATTTCATCCATTTTAGAATAAGGTTGTAACATGTCTAAATGTGTAAAAAGTCAAGGGGTCTGAATACTTTTCTAATGCACTGTAGGTTTTGGGATTTATAGAACGTTTGTTCATTTGTATGTTCTGAGATTTTGCCAAGGTTATTATTTACAGAGTCAAGTGTATTTGTCCAGGTCTCAATTGTTCCTTGACAAGCAGCATTCAGTCCCACTGTCCACGATTCTGTTATAACTTCTAATGGTAACAGTATCTACTGGTGAATTGGCAGAGCATGAGGTGATTGCAATCTAAGAGCCGAGATATTTTTTTGTGTGGCTGTGCTGCTTGCCAACATTCATCATCTCTGATGGAGATGTTCAAGGAGATATCATCGTTAAGTAACGTAGCAGATGCAAAACATTGAATAGTTAAATTCATCCACTTCTAAATTAATTTTGTAACTTTGTCCAAGAAAAAATTCGCTGCAGGGCACTTGGACAATGTTCTACATCATACGAAGGAATGTGCCTAAGGGACACAGTGATTGGGAATTTCATCGTAAAACTTCTCCTCCTCCTGCAGAGGGGCACAGAAGGAATACATCTAGATGGTATTCACTGTAATGTAAATGACATCTGTCTGTTTTCTTCCTTTGGAGACAGATTTGAAGTGCTCAGGGTAAGGTCTCCGTCCATTCAGCTGGTAATACTAAGAGACAGCAAGGTGAGTTCCGCACGAAGCTTTGACTCTGGTCTAAGAAAAAGAATCAGCAAGACATGATGAAAATATCTCTCAAATGGTACATACATGGTATGCTGAAGGATATACATTCCCTTACGTATTTGTTAAGACAGTGAAGCTTAAACTTTAAATGTGGCTCTGTATTCCAGCATTTGGGATTTGGGATCTAACGTTTCATGTGACCTTTTCTTTGAGGGTATTTTCTGTTTAGAAATGAAAGCACTTGTATCTTGTCCCCCCATTTGAAGGTGTCATATTTGGACAAATTGACTGATATTATTTTAAAGTAGCCGAAAGTGTATTATTTGGACCATGACTAGGTCAAGCTTAGAGTTGCAAAATTCTACGCTCTTTCAATAAAATCATTTCCTGATTAATCCCACCTGACTCCAGGAATTCTCCAACCCGGGATATCAGGAAAACCAGGGAATTTATTGAAAGTCACGCTTGTGACTCCGCAAACATGTTAGATGCATTTGCAATTTGTTTTGGTTGTGTTTCAGATGATTTTGTGCCCAATAGAAATTCATGGTAAATAATGTAATGTAATTTTGGAGTACATTTTATTGTAAATAAGAATAGAATATGTTTTTGAACACTTGTACATTAATGTGGATGCTTCACATTCCTTTGGGGAAGGGGGTAAGTCACTTAAGCATCAGTAACTTTTTCACTCATCATTATTGGGGCAGCAGGTAACCTAGTGGTTAGAACGTTGCACCAGTAACCAAAAGGTTGTTGGATCGAATCCCCGAGTGGACAATGTAAAAATCTAATGTTCTGAACAATGCAGTTGACACACTGTTCCCCAGTAGGCCGTCATTGTAAATAAAAAGTTGTCCTTAACTGACTTGCTTAGTTACATTAAAAAACATTATATGTATTCACAAAACAAACAGCAAATGCATCCAACAAGCTTGATGGAATCATTGCGTGCAAGGAATATGGGACGAAATACTGCTGGAGTATAGAGCCGAATGAAATGTTTTAGCTACACTACCTCAATACATACAGATGGGAGTGAATAGCACTGATAAACAGTTGTAAAGGCAAGATAGTTCTCTGTATGCAGTAATCTTTCCTGTTATATTTGTCTGAATGCTGGGTATTGTAAATGCAGTCACAAGTAACAATACATCTCTGGATGAAGTCTCATCCATGGATACCTATTCCTGTAAATGTTCCATAATTCCTGAATATTGTGACAAATATGCAACCACCCCCCCTGCAAACACCCCCCCATCCCCCAGTAAACACCCCCCTGCAAACACCCCCTCCCCCAGGAAAGCATTATGCATTCTACCCAATGACATAGAATACTGTGTGTATTTAAAATGAGACACACAACACACAGATCATAGCTCTAAAGGCTTCTAAACCACCATCATCACAATCAAACAGCATTGTGGTAGAGGCTGATACAGTAGTCCTTAGAGGAACGGCTGGTACAGTAGTCCTTAGAGGAACGGCTGGTACAGTAGTCCTTAGAGGAACGGCTGGGGCAGTAGTCCTTAGAGGAACGGCTGGTACAGTAGTCCTGAGAGGAACGGCTGGTACAGTAGTCCTTAGAGGAACAGCTGGTACAGTAGTCCTTAGAGGAACGGCTGGTACAGTAGTCCTTAGAGGAACGGCTGGTACAGTAGTCCTTAGAGGAACGGCTGGGGCAGTAGTCCTGAGAGGAACGGCTGGTACAGTAGTCCTGAGAGGAACGGCTGGTACAGTAGTCCTTAGAGGAACGGCTGGTACAGTAGTCCTTAGAGGAACGGCTGGTACAGTAGTCCTTAGAGGAACGGCTGGTACAGTAGTCCTTAGAGGAACGGCTGGTACAGTAGTCCTGAGAGGAACGGCTGGTACAGTAGTCCTTAGAGGAACGGCTGGTACAGTAGTCCTGAGAGGAACGGCTGGTACAGTAGTCCTGAGAGGAACGGCTGGTACAGTAGTCCTGAGAGGAACGGCTGGTACAGTAGTCCTTAGAGGAACGGCTGGTACAGTAGTCCTGAGAGGAACGGCTGGTACAGTAGTCCTTAGAGGAACGGCTGGGGCAGTAGTCCTTAGAGGAACGGCTGGTACAGTAGTCCTGAGAGGAACGGCTGGGGCAGTAGTCCTTAGAGGAACGGCTGGGGCAGTAGTCCTTAGAGGAACGGCTGGTACAGTAGTCCTTAGAGGAACGGCTGGTACAGTAGTCCTTAGAGGAACGGCTGGTACAGTAGTCCTTAGAGGAACGGCTGGTACAGTAGTCCTGAGAGGAACGGCTGGTACAGTAGTCCTTAGAGGAACGGCTGGTACAGTAGTCCTGAGAGGAACGGCTGGGGCAGTAGTCCTGAGAGGAACGGCTGGGGCAGTAGTCCTTAGAGGAACGGCTGGTACAGTAGTCCTTAGAGGAACGGCTGGTACAGTAGTCCTTAGAGGAACGGCTGGTACAGTAGTCCTTAGAGGAACGGCTGGTACAGTAGTCCTGAGAGGAACGGCTGGGGCAGTAGTCCTTAGAGGAACGGCTGGGGCAGTAGTCCTTAGAGGAACGGCTGGTACAGTAGTCCTGAGAGGAACGGATGGGGCAGTAGTCCTTAGAGGAACGGCTGGTACAGTAGTCCTTAGAGGAACGGCTGGTACAGTAGTCCTTAGAGGAACGGCTGGTACAGTAGTCCTTAGAGGAACGGCTGGTACAGTAGTCCTGAGAGGAACGGCTGGTACAGTAGTCCTTAGAGGAACGGCTGGTACAGTAGTCCTTAGAGGAACGGCTGGTACAGTAGTCCTTAGAGGAACGGCTGGTACAGTAGTCCTTAGAGGAACGGCTGGTACAGTAGTCCTGAGAGGAACGGCTGGTACAGTAGTCCTTAGAGGAACGGCTGGTACAGTAGTCCTTAGAGGAAGGGCTGGTACAGTAGTCCTGAGAGGAACGGCTGGGGCAGTAGTCCTTAGAGGAACGGCTGGTACAGTAGTCCTGAGAGGAACGGCTGGTACAGTAGTCCTTAGAGGAACGGCTGGTACAGTAGTCCTGAGAGGAACGACTGGGGCAGTAGTCCTGAGAGGAACGGCTGGTACAGTAGTCCTTAGAGGAACGGCTGGTACAGTAGTCCTTAGAGGAACGGCTGGTACAGTAGTCCTGAGAGGAACGGCTGGTACAGTAGTCCTTAGAGGAACGGCTGGTACAGTAGTCCTTAGAGGAACGGCTGGGGCAGTAGTCCTTAGAGGAACGGCTGGGGCAGTAGTCCTTAGAGGAACGGCTGGTACAGTAGTCCTGAGAGGAACGGCTGGTACAGTAGTCCTGAGAGGAACGGCTGGTACAGTAGTCCTTAGAGGAACGGCTGGTACAGTAGTCCTTAGAGGAACGGCTGGTACAGTAGTCCTGAGAGGAACGGCTGGTACAGTAGTCCTGAGAGGAACGGCTGGTACAGTAGTCCTTAGAGGAACGGCTGGGGCAGTAGTCCTGAGAGGAACGGCTGGTACAGTAGTCCTTAGAGGAACGGCTGGTACAGTAGTCCTGAGAGGAACGGCTGGTACAGTAGTCCTGAGAGGAACGGCTGGGGCAGTAGTCCTTAGAGGAACGGCTGGGGCAGTAGTCCTTAGAGGAACGGCTGGTAAAGTAGTCCTTAGAGGAACGGCTGGGGCAGTAGTCCTTAGAGGAACGGCTGGTACAGTAGTCCTTAGAGGAACGGCTGGTACAGTAGTCCTTAGAGGAACGGCTGGTAAAGTAGTCCTTAGAGGAACGGCTGGGGCAGTAGTCCTTAGAGGAACGGCTGGTACAGTAGTCCTTAGAGGAACGGCTGGTACAGTAGTCCTTAGAGGAACGGCTGGTAAAGTAGTCCTTAGAGGAACGGCTGGGGCAGTAGTCCTGAGAGGAACGGCTGGGGCAGTAGTCCTGAGAGGAACGGCTGGTACAGTAGTCCTTAGAGGAACGGCTGGTACAGTAGTCCTTAGAGGAACGGCTGGTACAGTCCTTAGAGGAACAGTAGTCCTGAGAGGAACGGCTGGGGCAGTAGTCCTGAGAGGAACGGCTGGTACAGTAGTCCTTAGAGGAACGGCTGGTACAGTAGTCCTTAGAGGAACGGCTGGTACAGTAGTCCTTAGAGGAACGGCTGGTACAGTAGTCCTTAGAGGAACGGCTGGTACAGTAGTCCTTAGAGGAACGGCTGGTACAGTAGTCCTTAGAGGAACTGGTACAGTAGTCCTTAGAACGGCTGGTACAGCTGGTACAGTAGTCCTTAGAGGAACGGCTGGTACAGTAGTCCTGAGAGGAACGGCTGGGGCAGTAGTCCTGAGAGGAACGGCTGGTACAGTAGTCCTTAGAGGAACGGCTGGTACAGTAGTCCTTAGAGGAACGGCTGGTACAGTAGTCCTGAGAGGAACGGCTGGTACAGTAGTCCTTAGAGGAACGGCTGGTACAGTAGTCCTTAGAGGAACGGCTGGTACAGTAGTCCTGAGAGGAACGGCTGGTACAGTAGTCCTTAGAGGAACGGCTGGGGCAGTAGTCCTTAGAGGAACGGCTGGTACAGTAGTCCTTAGAGGAACGGCTGGTACAGTAGTCCTTAGAGGAACGGCTGGTACAGTAGTCCTGAGAGGAACGGCTGGTACAGTAGTCCTTAGAGGAACGGCTGGTACAGTAGTCCTGAGAGGAACGGCTGGTACAGTAGTCCTTAGAGGAACGGCTGGTACAGTAGTCCTGAGAGGAACGGCTGGTACAGTAGTCCTTAGAGGAACGGCTGGTACAGTAGTCCTTAGAGGAACGGCTGGTACAGTAGTCCTTAGAGGAACGGCTGGTACAGTAGTCCTTAGAGGAACGGCTGGGGCAGTAGTCCTGAGAGGAACGGCTGGTACAGTAGTCCTGAGAGGAACGGCTGGTACAGTAGTCCTGAGAGGAACGGCTGGTACAGTAGTCCTGAGAGGAAAGGCTGGTACAGTAGTCCTTAGAGGAACGGCTGGGGCAGTAGTCCTGAGAGGAACGGCTGGTACAGTAGTCCTGAGAGGAACGGCTGGTACAGTAGTCCTTAGAGGAACGGCTGGGGCAGTAGTCCTTAGAGGAACGGCTGGTAGAGTAGTCCTTAGAGGAACGGCTGATACAGTAGTCCTTAGAGGAACGGCTGGGGCAGTAGTCCTGAGAGGAACGGCTGGTACAGTAGTCCTGAGAGGAACGGCTGGTACAGTAGTCCTTAGAGGAACGGCTGGGGCAGTAGTCCTTAGAGGAACGGCTGGGGCAGTAGTCCTGAGAGGAACGGCTGGTACAGTAGTCCTGAGAGGAACGGATGGGGCAGTAGTCCTTAGAGGAACGGCTGGTACAGTAGTCCTTAGAGGAACGGCTGGGGCAGTAGTCCTTAGAGGAACGGCTGGGGCAGTAGTCCTGAGAGGAACGGCTGGTACAGTAGTCCTGAGAGGAACGGATGGGGCAGTAGTCCTGAGAGGAACGGCTGGTACAGTAGTCCTGAGAGGAACGGCTGGTACAGTAGTCCTTAGAGGAACGGCTGGTACAGTAGTCCTTAGAGGAACGGCTGGTACAGTAGTCCTAAGAGGAACGGCTGGTACAGTAGTCCTTAGAGGAGCGGCTGGGGCAGTAGTCCTTAGAGGAACGGCTGGTACAGTAGTCCTGAGAGGAACGGCTGGGGCAGTAGTCCTTAGAGGAACGGCTGGGGCAGTAGTCCTGAGAGGAACGGCTGGTACAGTAGTCCTGAGAGGAACGGCTGGGGCAGTAGTCAGTAGAGGACCGGCTGGGGCAGTAGTCAGTAGAGGACCGGCTGGGGCAGTAGTCGGTAGAGGAACGGCTGGGGCAGTAGTCAGTAGAGGAACGGCTGGTACAGTAGTCAATAGAGGACTGGCTGGGGCAGTAGTTGGTAGAGGAACGGCCGTGGCAGTAGTCGGTAGAGGAATGTCTGGGGCAGTAGTCGGTAGAGGAACGGCTGGGGCAGTAGTCAGTAGAGGAACAGCTGGGGCAGTAGTTGGTAGAGGAACGGCTGGGGCAGTAGTCAGTAGAGGAACAGCTGGGGCAGTAGTTGGTAGAGGAACGGCTGGGGCAGTAGTCAGTAGAGGAACAGCTGGGGCAGTAGTCGGTAGAGGAACGGCTGGGGCAGTAGTCGATAGAGGAACGTCTGGGGCAGTAGTCCTTAGAGGAACGGCTGGTACAGTAGTCCTGAGAGGAACGGATGGGGCAGTAGTCCTTAGAGGAACGGCTGGTACAGTAGTCCTTAGAGGAACGGCTGGGGCAGTAGTCCTTAGAGGAACGGCTGGGGCAGTAGTCCTGAGAGGAACGGCTGGTACAGTAGTCCTGAGAGGAACGGATGGGGCAGTAGTCCTGAGAGGAACGGCTGGTACAGTAGTCCTTAGAGGAACGGCTGGTACAGTAGTCCTGAGAGGAACGGCTGGTACAGTAGTCCTGAGAGGAACGGCTGGTACAGTAGTCCTTAGAGGAACGGCTGGTACAGTAGTCCTTAGAGGAACGGCTGGTACAGTAGTCCTAAGAGGAACGGCTGGTACAGTAGTCCTTAGAGGAGCGGCTGGGGCAGTAGTCCTTAGAGGAACGGCTGGTACAGTAGTCCTGAGAGGAACGGCTGGGGCAGTAGTCCTTAGAGGAACGGCTGGGGCAGTAGTCCTGAGAGGAACGGCTGGTACAGTAGTCCTGAGAGGAACGGCTGGGGCAGTAGTCAGTAGAGGACCGGCTGGGGCAGTAGTCAGTAGAGGACCGGCTGGGGCAGTAGTCGGTAGAGGAACGGCTGGGGCAGTAGTCAGTAGAGGAACGGCTGGTACAGTAGTCAATAGAGGACTGGCTGGGGCAGTAGTTGGTAGAGGAACGGCCGTGGCAGTAGTCGGTAGAGGAATGTCTGGGGCAGTAGTCGGTAGAGGAACGGCTGGGGCAGTAGTCAGTAGAGGAACAGCTGGGGCAGTAGTTGGTAGAGGAACGGCTGGGGCAGTAGTCAGTAGAGGAACAGCTGGGGCAGTAGTTGGTAGAGGAACGGCTGGGGCAGTAGTCAGTAGAGGAACAGCTGGGGCAGTAGTCGGTAGAGGAACGGCTGGGGCAGTAGTCGATAGAGGAACGTCTGGGGCAGTAGTCCTTAGAGGAACGGCTGGGGCAGTAGTCGGTAGAGGAACTGCTGGGGAAGTAGTCCTTAGAGGAACGGCTGGGGCAGTAGTCGGTAGAGGAACGGCTGGGGCAGTAGTCCTTAGAGGAACGGCTGGGGCAGTAGTCCTGAGAGGAACGGCTGGGGCAGTAGTCCTTAGGAACGGCTGGGGCAGTAGTCGGTAGAGGAACTGCTGGGGCAGTAGTCCTTAGAGGAACGGCTGGGGCAGTAGTCGGTAGAGGAACTGCTGGGGCAGTAGTCCTTAGAGGAACGGCCGTGGCAGTAGTCGGTAGAGGAATGTCTGGGGCAGTAGTCGGTAGAGGAACGGCTGGGGCAGTAGTCGGTAAAGGAATGTCTGGGGCAGTAGTCGGTAGAGGAACGGCTGGGGCAGTAGTCGGTAAAGGAATGTCTGGGGCAGTAATATTTAGAGGAACTGTCCCTTTTGTACACAGAGCATGCAGAGTGCACTGTATTTATGGAGAAAATCTAATTCTACAAACGATGCGGAGGCCCCTCGAACGGCGCTGTAGCCTCCTTGTGAGTGCGGAGCGTGGTGTGCGAATACGGGAGGAACAGCTTGGCTGCATCCCACAGGAGCAGACCTGACGACTATCTGCAGCTGGTGCTGAGAATTGTAATTTTTAAATATTCACATATTTAATCAGCTGAAAGTGCTCTTATGAGAAGCCCACTCTCAGAGGCAGAGGCAGCCCGCTGTCACAGCCAGTAGCAACACCACCACAGCAAGACTGGGCTAGGTTGAGAGGATGGTGTGTGTGTGTGTGTGTGTGTGTGTGTGTGTGTGTGTGTGTGTGTGTGTGTGTGTGTGTGCGCGCGCGTGCGTGCGTGCGTGTTTTGGGTGAAAATGTTCAATGGTCGTTCATTGTCTACATCAAATATCAGAATTACAATGCCCATTAGAAATGTTAGAGACATGCACTTGGTTGTTGATATGCAGTAAATGGGAATTAGTAGCTGCGTTGCTGTGAAACCATAAATGTGTGTATTTCCATATTACCATTCCAACCATAATCATTCAACATTACTCAGTCCTGGTGGACAATTAACACTATAGTGTTAAAATATCACTGGAGGAAGCAATGAAGGAGTGGAGACAAACTGAGTGGACAAAACATTAAGAACACCTGCTCTTTCTATGACATAGACTGACTAGCTGAATCCAGTTGAAAGCTATGATCCCTTATTGATGTCACCTGTTAATTCCACTTCAATCAGTGTAGATGAAGGGGAGGAGACAAGTTAAAGAAGGATTTTTAAACCTTGAGACAATTGAGACATGGATTGTGTATGTTTGCCATTCAGAGGGTGAATGGGAAGACAAAGGATGTAAGTGCCTTTGAACGGGGTATGGTAGTCGAAGCCAGGTGCACCAGTTTGTGTCAAGAACTGCAACGCTGCTGGGTTTTTCATGCTCAACAGTTTTTCGTGTGTATCAAGAATGGTCCATCGCCCAAAGGACATCCAGCCAACTGGGCAACTGTGGGAAGCATTGGAGTCAACATGGGCCAGCATTCCTGTGGAACGCTTTCGAATTGAGGCTGTTCTGAGGGCAAAAACAGGTGCAACTCAGTATTAGGAAGATGTCCTTAATGTTTTGTCCACTCAATGTATAATGATCCATGAGTGTATACACCATTTATATTTAGTTGTTGATAACTGTATGCCTGCAAGACTAAGTCGCTTTGGGTAAAATATCTGCTAAAGAGGTAAGAGATTGAAACATTTTGAGTGGGAAGTTTACCCTGCAGTATATCATTGTGGCAAAAGGTCCTTGGATGCCACAACTATTGTAGATTTGTTTTATAAATGTTTATTGAACCTTTGTTTAACTAGGCAAGTCAGTTCAGAACAAATTCTTATCTACAATGACGGCCTGCCCTGGGCCAAACCCGGACGACGCTGGGCCAATTGTGCGCCACCCTTTGGGACTCCCAATCACGGCCGGATGTGATGCAGCCTGGATTCGAACCAGGGTCTGTAGTGATGCCTCTTGCAAAGATACAATAAGAGCAAAAAACGATGTTCAATGTACAGCCTTGCCAGCCAACACTAACAATCAGTATTGCTATTTAAACACAGTGTTCGCTTCTAGTGGAGTAAAACATCTTCTGTCTTGTTTTGTTTTCCAAATTGCTTGTGCTAACAACAACAGCAGTGCAACCGAAACATCTCAAAGCAAGTGACATGGCCCATGGAAAGAGGGATCATTTGCAAACTCATTTATGCTGCTATAAACTGAAAGTAAAATCACACTTCTAATCCAATGACATGCATATTTATAACCTAAACGTGACAATACGCTGATATTAAATGAACACACGTACACCCACAACCCTGACCTCTTTTTAATATTTATAACCAGATTGATGAACGATAAACGTGACAATACGCTGATACTAAATGAACACACATACAACCACAACCCTGACCTCTTTTTAATCGTTATCGCACAGAAATGAAGTGTGGCAGGCAGACTGGATGAAGCTGCGAAAGCAACTGGAACTGTTGTCTGTTCAGCCTCCCTACGGGACTAACATATGTGCATTAACCATATAAGTACAAATATTCCTGATACCGAGGCAGAGCTACCAAGCTACTGAGGCAACGTCAATTAGCTGGGTATGCTGCTTAAACCTGTCAACAGAATATCTGAGCTGGCTTTTATTACAGAGCACAGGGACTACCTCTGAGTGTGAGATTGAGGAAGCGTCATATTTCGTTATGTGCTGGTGGTTTGTTTTTTTTTTTGGTGGCAGGGTAAAAATATGTCCCGGCTGCAGAAGCCATGCAGTCCCCAGACACCCAGCACGCTGTGTTGTGTACTGCAGATTAACAAAGGGAAGACAGAAGTCAAGACCGTGACACTGTGAGGTACAGGGAACAAGGTGCCACAATACCACAGCTAGAAAACTATACACAGGAGGAATACCGAAGTAGGAGAGAGAGCGAGAAACACAATTGAACCCAACCAAATCATGTGGAAACAAAAAGATAATTACTTGACACATTGGAAAGAATTAACAAAAAAAGAGAGCAAACTAGAATGCTACTTGGCCCTAAACAGAGAGTACAAAGTGGCAGAATACCTGACCAGTGACTGACCCAAACTTAAGGAAAGCTTTGACTATGTATAGAATCAGTGAGCATAGCCTTGCTACTGAGAAAGGCCGCCATAAGCAGACCTGGCTCTCTAGAGAAGACAGGCTATGTGCACAATGCCCACAAAATGAGGTGGAAACTGAGCTGCACTTCTTAACCTCCTGCCAAATGTATGATCATATTAGAGACCCATAGATTACACACCCTAGACACCCTTAGATTACACAGACCCACAAAGAATTGGAAAACAAACCCAATGTTGATAAACTCCTAAACTCAGCAAAAAACGTCCTCTCACTGTCAACTGCGTTTATTTTCAGCAAACTTGACAAGTGTAAATATTTGTATGAACATAAGATTCAACACCTGAGACATAAACTGAACACGTTCCACAGACATGTGACTAAAATAAATGGAATGATGTGTCCCTGAACAAAGGGGGGGTCAAAATCAAAAGTAACAGTCAGTATCTGGTGTTGGCCATTAAGTACTGCAGTGCATCTCTTCCTCATGGACTGCACCAGATTTGTCAGTTCTTACTGTAAGATGTTACCCCACTCTTCCACCAAGGCACCTGCAAGTTCCCAGACATTTCTGTGGGGGAATGGCCCTAGCCCCCTCACCCTCCGATCCAACAGGTCACAGACGTGCTCAATGGGATTGAGATCTGGGCTCTTTGCTGGCCATGGCAGAACACTGACATTCCGGTCTTGCAGGAAATCACACACAGAACAAGCAGTATGGCTGGTGGCATTGTCATGCTGGAGGGTCATGTCAGGATGAGCAGTATGGCTGGTGGCATTGTCATGCTGGAGGGTCATGTCAGGATGAGCCTGTAGGAAGGCTACCACATGAGGGAGAAGGATGTCTTCCCTGTAACGCACAGCGTTAAGATTGCCTGCAATGACAACAAGCTCAGTCCGATGATGCTGTGACACCGCCCCAGACCATGACGGACCCTCCACCTCCAAATCGATCCCGCGCCAGAGTACAGGCCTCGGTGTAACGCTCATTCCTTCAACAATAAGGCGAATCTGACCATCACCCCTGGTGAGACAAAACCGCGAATTGTCGGTGAAGAGCACTTTTTGCCAGTCCTGGCTGGTCCAGCGACGGTGGGATTGTGCACATAGGTGACGTTGTTGCCGGTGATGTCTGGTGAGGACCCTGCCTTAGAACATGCCTACAAGCCCCTCAGTCCAGCCTCTCTCAGCCTAGTGTGGACAGTCTGAGCACTGATGGAGGGATTGTGTGTTCCTGTGGTAACACAGGCAGTTGTTATGGCAACCTGTATCACACAGATGAGCAGTGTTCCTGGGCATCTTTCATTTAGTGTTTTTCAGAGTCAGTAGAAAGGCCTCTTCAGTGTCCTAAGTTTTCATAACTGTGACATAAATTGCCTACCGTCTGTAAGCTGTTAGTGTCTTAACGACCGTTCCACGTGTGCATGTTCATTAATTGTTTATGGTTCACCGATCAAGCATGGGAAATAGTGTTTAAACCCTTTACAGTGAAGATCTGTGAAGTTATTTGGATTTTTACGAATTATCTTTGAAAGACAGGGTCCTGAAAAAGGGGCATTTCTTTATAAAGGGGCGTTTATATTTACTGGGGGTAGACAGCAGAATCATCCTAGTGTTTATCAGAATCCGATCTCCATGACATTGTCTCTCAGTGGAACCATTACTGTGTCTCACAGTAGAACAGTTGAGTTGTCTCTCAGTGGAACCATTCACCCACGACTGCGTGGCCACGCACGCCTCCAACTCAATCATCAAGTTTGCGGACGACACAACAGTGGTAGGCTTGATTACCAACAACGACGAGACGGCCTACAGGGCGGAGGTGAGGGCCCTCGGAGTGTGGTGTCAGGACAATAACCTCACACTCAACGTCAACAAAACTAAGGAGATGATTGTGGACTTCAGGAAACAGCAGAGGGAACACCCCCCTATCCACATCGATGGAACAGTAGTGGAGAGAGTAGCAAGTTTTAAGTTCCTCGGCATACACATCACAGACAAACTGAATTGGTCCACTCACACAGACAGCATCGTGAAGAAGGCGCAGCAGCGCCTCTTCAACCTCAGGAGGCTGAAGAAATTCGGCTTGTCACCAAAAGCACTCACAAACTTCTACAGAGGCACAATCGAGAGCATCCAGGCGGGCTGTATCACCGCCTGGTACGGCAACTGCTCCGCCCTCAACCGTAAGGCTCTCCAGAGGGTAGTGAGGTCTGCACAACGCATCACCGGGGGCAAACTACCTGCCCTCCAGGACACCTACACCACCCGATGTTACAGGAAGGCCATAAAGATCATCAAGGACATCAACCACCCGAGCCATTTCCTGTTCACCCCGCTATCATCCAGAAGGTGAGGTCAGTACAGGTGCATCAAAGCTGGGACCGAGAGACTGAAAAACAGCTTCTATCTCAAGGCCATCAGACTGTTAAACAGCCACCACTAACATTGAGTGGCTGCTGCCAACACACTGACACTGACTCAACTCCAGCCACTTTAATAATGGGAATTGATGGGAAATGATGTAAATATATCACTAGCCACTTTAAACAATGCTACCTTATATAATGTTACTTACCCTACATTATTCATCTCATATGCATACGTATATACTGTACTCTATATCATCGACTGCATCCTTATGTAATACATGTATCACTAGCCACTTTAACTATGCCACTTTGTTTACATACTCATCTCATATGTATATACTGTACTCGATACCATCTACTGTATCTTGCCTATGCTGCTCTGTACCATCACTCATTCATATATCCTTATGTACATATTCTTTATCCCCTTACACTGTGTATAAGACAGTAGTTTAGGAATTGTTAGTTAGATTACTTGTTGGTTATTACTGCATTGTCGGAACTAGAAGTAGAAGCATTTCGCTACACTCGCATTAACATCTGCTAACCATGTGTATGTGGCAAATAAAATTTGATTTGATTTGATTTGATTTGTGTTGTCTCTCAGTAGAACCATTGTGTTGTCTCTCAGGGGAACCATTGCATTGTCTCTCAGTGGAACCAATGTTTTGTCTCTCAGTGGAACCATTGCATTGTCTCTCAGTAGAACCATTGTGTTGTCTCTCAGTAGAACCATTGAGAGAGAGAGAGAGACTGAGTAGGTCACATTAGGAAAAACTTTCTCTGAATCCTACTAAGAGTATAGTGATGCTTTAACAATGGAAAATTAGTCACTTTAATAATGTTTACATATTTTGCATTACTCATCTCATATGTATATACTGTATTCTATCCTATTCTACTGTATCCTAGTCTATGCAGCTCCGACTTTGCTATTCCAAATATTTATATATTCTTAATTCCATTGCTTTACTTAGATTTGTGTGTATTTTGTGTATTTTGTGTAATTGTTAGATAGTACTTGTTAGATAATATAGAACTCTTGGAGATAGAAACACAAGCATTTCACTACACCCGCAAATAACATCTGCTAAATGTGTATGTGACAAATAAAATGTGATTTGATTTGATTGCTTGGTTAATCCTATCCTTTCAGACAGTTGAAAGGGTGATAGCCCATTAGTGATCTTTCAAGTCTACAATTAGTAACCGACTCACTGGTACAACGTTATAATTGTACATGATGTCAATAGAAATGAGGCAAAATTATTTTATATTCATCAAAATCAATAGTTGTAATTTCCACTTGTTATCTAACTAGAAGCATCCTACCTCGGGAAACACAGGACTGATGAAGCCCTAATGAAACAGGAGTTATCCGTCCACCAGGGTCTGACCATAAATGTCACATGCACACGGGCCAATCCCCACGCTGTACATAGAGCTGTTCTGTTTCTGAAGAGACAAAATCGTCAACACATTTGAGACTACCGGTAATCATTAATGTCATGGTGATAAGAACGCATCTTAAGGATTGCCGTACTTACTCTTATATTTACCTATCTCTTAAAAACACCCTTCCACCAGGCCACCCCACCAGGCCCTCCAGCTGCCAGAGGACAAAGCGGGAACAAGTGGTTGTCCAGCTGGTACCATGGAGAGGCCCGTGGATTACTCTATCATACCGCCATAGGGTGAGTGACATAGAGGGATGTCAGAGGATTAGTGATGATATGAATATGGATGATGAAGGGCAGTTGAAACATTGTCGGGGAAGAGTCCATTCTACTTGTTTACACTGTTTTGAGGGATCCGATCCACCATCTTGGAAGTAAACAAAACTCCTGATTGGAGAAATTTAACTAGTTTTATAGTCAGTTGTCCTTTGTGATCTGACCACAAAACTCCACAGTATTGAAATCAGCCCACTATTAGCTCCAATACCCTGGTGTATCCCACTATTAGCTCTAATACCCTGGTGTATCCCACTATTAGCTCCAATACCCTGGTATATCCCACTATTACCTCCAATACCCTGGTGTATCCCACTATTAGCTCCAATACCCTGGTATATCCCACTATTAGCTCTAATACCCTGGTATATCCCACTATTAGCTCTAATACCCTGGTGTATCCCACTATTAGCTCTAATACCCTGGTATATCCCACTATTAGCTCTAATACCCTGGTATATCCCACTATTAGCTCCAATACCCTGGTATATCCCACTATTAGCTCTAATATCCTGGTGTATCCCACTACTAGCTCTAATACCCTGGTGTATCCCACTATTAGCTCTAATACCCTGGTGTATCCCACTATTAGCTCTAATACCCTGGTGTATCTCACTATTAGCTCTAATACCCTTGTGTAGCCCACTATTAGCTCCAAAACCCTGGTATATCCCACTATTAGCTCTAATACCCTGGTATATCCCACTATTAGCTCTAATACCCTGGTGTAGCCCACTATTAGCTCTAATACCCTGGTGTAGCCCACTATTAGCTCCAATACCCTGGTGTATACCACTATTAGCTCTAATACCCTGGTATATCCCACTATTAGCTCCAATATCCTGGTGTATCCCACTATTAGCTCTAATATCCTGGTGTAGCCCACTATTAGCTCCAATACCCTGGTGTATCCCACTATTAGCTCTAATATCCGGGTGTATCCCACTATTAGCTCTAATATCCTGGTGTATACCACTATTAACTCTAATACCCTGGTATATCCCACTATTAGCTCTAATACCCTGGTATATCCCACTATTAGCTCTAATATCCTGGTGTATCCCACTATTAGCTCCAATACCCTGGTATATCCCACTATTAGCTCAAATATCCTGGTGTATCCCACTATTAGCTCTAATACCCTGGTGTATCCCACTATTAGCTCCAATACCCTGGTATATCCCACTATTAGCTCTAATACCCTGGTGTAGCCCACTATTAGCTCAAATATCCTGGTATATCCCACTATTAGCTCTAATACCCTGGTGTATCCCACTATTAGCTCTAATATCCTGGTGTATCCCACTATTAGCTCCAAAACCCTGGTGTATCCCACTATTAGCTCCAAAACCCTGGTGTATCCCACTATTAGCTCTAATATCCTGGTATATCCCACTATTAGCTCTAATACCCTGGTGTAGCCCACTATTAGCTCAAATATCCTGGTGTATCCCACTATTAGCTCTAATATCCTGGTGTAGCCCACTATTAGCTCTAATACCCTGGTGTAGCCCACTATTAGCTCTAATATCCTGGTGTATCCCACTATTAGCTCCAAAACCCTGGTGTATCCCACTATTAGCTCCAAAACCCTGGTGTATCCCACTATTAGCTCTAATATCCTGGTATATCCCACTATTAGCTCTAATACCCTGGTGTAGCCCACTATTAGCTCAAATATCCTGGTGTATCCCACTATTATGTCATGTCTTGTTATGTCTGTTCCTGTCCTTTCTCTTCATTCTCTCTCTCTGCTGGTCTTTTTAGGTTACCTTCTCTGTCTCTCATCCCTCAGCTGTTCTACATTTCTCCTAACTAGCTCATTCTCTCTTTCCCCACCTGTTCTCTCTTCCCCCTCTGATTAGGTCTCTATTTCTTTCTCTGTTCCTGCTACTTTCAGTGTCTGATTCTTGTTTGTGTTTTTTGATGCCAGAAGCAAGCTGTCGTCTCGTTTGCTTCCACCTTGTCCTGTCCTGTCGGAGTCTGCATGGCAGGTGCAACCTGCATTATACTACGTTCTTTTGTTCCATTGACTACGTTGGAAGAGGATTTATGCCATTCCTGTTTTTTATTAAAGAACTCTGTTTTCTGTTAAAACCGCGTTTGGGTCTTCACTCAAGTTCATAACAGAAGAATCAGACCGAGAATGGACCCAGCGGCTCCGGACCCTTTTCACTCCGCCGTCGAGATCCAGGGAGCGATGCTAGGCAGACACGAGGAGGAATTGTCTGCTGCTCAACATGCCGTTGAGACCCTGGCCGTCCAAGTCTCCGACCTCACAAGACGGGTTCACCAACTCCACCTCGATCCACCGCCCACTTCCAGGGTTTCCGAGTCTCCGGAGCCCAGGATCAACAACCCGCCGTGTTACTCTGGGGAGCCCACTGAGTGCCGCTCATTCCTCACTCAGTGTGATGTGGTGTTCTCTCTCCAGCCCAACACTTACTCCAGGAGCGCAGCCCGCATCGCCTACGTCATTTCTCTCCTTACCGGACGGGCGCGTGAGTGGGGCACGGCAGTCTGGGAGGCGAGGGCTGAGTGTATTAACCAGTATCAGGACTTTAAGGAGGAGATGATACGGGTTTTTGACCGTTCTGTTTTTGGCGAGGAGGCTTCCAGGGCCCTGTCTTCCCTATGTCAGGGGAATAGATCCATAACGGATTATTCTATTGAGTTTCGCACTCGCTGCCTCTAGTGACTGGAACGAGCCGGCTTTGCTCGCTCGTTTTCTGGAGGGTCTCCACGTCGAGGTTAAGGATGAGATCCTCTCCCGGGAGGTTCCTTCCAGTCTGGACTCCTTAATAGCTCTCGCTATTCGCATAGAGCGACGGTTTGATCTTCGTCGCCGAGCTCGTGGAAAGGAGCTCACGTTCTCCGTTGCTCTCCTCTCCACATCACTGCCACCTGCCGCATCACTGCCACCCTCCCCCGCCGGCTCGGATGCTGAGCCTATGCAGCTGGGGGGTATTCGCATCTCGGCCAAGGAGAGGGAACGGAGAATCACCAATCGCCTCTGTCTCTACTGCGGCTCCGCTGGTCATTGTGTCACCTCATGTCCAGTAAAGGGCCAGAGCTCATCAGTAAGAGGAGGGCTACTGGTGAGCGCAACTACTCAGGCCTCTCCTTCTGGATCACGCACTACCTTTCCGGTCCATCTCCGCTGGCCCGGTTCATCTGCTTCCTGCAGTGCCTTGATAGACTCTGGGGCGGAGGGCTGTTTTATGGACGAGACCTGGGCTCGGGAACATGACATTCCTCTCAGACAGTTAGGGGAGCCCAGGGCCTTGTTCGCTTTAGATGGTAGTTCTCTCCCCAAGATTCAGCGTGAGACGCTGCCTTTAACCCTCACTGTCTCTGGTAATCATAGCGAAACCATTTCTTTTTTAATTTTTCGTTCACCTTTTACACCTGTTGTTTTGGGTCATCCCTGGCTAGTGCGCCATAACCCTTCTATTAATTGGTCTAGTAATACTATCCTATCCTGGAATGTTTCTTGTCATGTAACCTGTTTAATGTCTGCTATCCCTCCTGTTTCCTCTGTCTCTTCTTCACAGGAGGAGCCTGGCGATTTGACAGGGGTGCCGGAGGAGTATCACGATCTGCGCACGGTGTTCAGTCGTTCCAAGGCCACTTCTCTCCCTCCACACCGGTCGTATGACTGTAGTATTGATCTCCTTCCGGGAACTACTCCCCCCGGGGTAGATTATACTCTCTGTCGGCTCCCGAACGTAAGGCTCTCGAGGATTATTTGTCGGTTTCGCTCGACGCCGGTACCATAGTCTCCTCCTCCTCCCCCGCCGGCGCGGGGTTCTTTTTTGTTCAGAAGAAGGACGGGTCCCTGCGCCCATGCGTGGATTATCGAGGGCTGAATGACATAACAGTTAAGAATCGTTATCCGCTTCCTCTTATGTCTTCAGCCTTCGAGATCCTGCAGGGAGCCAGGTTTTTCACCAAATTGGACCTTCGTAACGCCTACCATCTCGTGCGCATCAGGGAGGGGGACGAGTGGAAGACGGCGTTTAACACTCCGTTAGGGCACTTTGAATACCGGGTTCTTCCTTTCGGCCTCGTTAACGCTCCAGCTGTCTTTCAGGCACTAGTTAACGACGTCCTGAGAGACATGCTGAACATTTTTGTTTTCGTTTACATGGATGATATCCTGATTTTTTCACCGTCTCTCTCGATTCATGTTCAGCACGTGCGACGCGTCCTCCAGCGCCTTTTGGAGAACTGTCTTTATGTGAAGGCTGAGAAGTGCACTTTTCATGCCGCCTCTGTCCCTTTTCTCGGTTCCGTTATTTCCGCTGAGGGCATTAAGATGGATCCCGCTAAGGTCCAGGCTGTCATTGATTGGCCCGTTCCTAAGTCACGCGTCGAGCTGCAGCGCTTTCTGGGCTTCGCTAATTTCTACCGTCGTTTCATCCGTAATTTCGGTCAGGTGGCAGCTCCTCTCACAGCCCTTACTTCTGTTAAGACGTGCTTTAAGTGGTCCGTTTCCGCCCAGGGAGCTTTTGATCTTCTTAAGAATCGTTTTACATCCGCACCTATTCTTGTTACACCTGACATCTCTAGACAGTTTGTTGTTGAGGTTGACGCGTCAGAGGTGGGCGTGGGAGCCATTCTTTCTCAGCGCTCTCTCTCTGACGGCAAGGTCCATCCTTGCGCGTTTTTCTCTCATCGCTTATCGCCGTCAGAACGTAACTATGATGTTGGTAATCGCGAACTGCTCGCCATCCGCTTAGCCCTAGGCGAATGGCGACAGTGGTTGGAGGGGGCGACCGTTCCTTTTGTCGTTTGGACTGACCATAGGAACCTTGAGTACATCCGTTCAGCCAAACGACTTAATGCGTGTCAGGCTCGTTGGGCTCTGTTTTTCGCTCGTTTCGAGTTTGTTATTTCTTATCGTCCGGGCTCAAAAAACACCAAACCTGATGCTTTATCTCGTCTCTTCAGTTCTTCTGAGGTCTCCACCGACCCCGATGGGATTCTCCCTGAGGGGCGTGTTGTCGGGTTGACTGTCTGGGGAATTGAGAGGCAGGTAAAGCAAGCACTCGCTCACACTCCGTCGCCGCGAGCTTGCCCTAGGAACCTTCTGTTCGTTCCCGTTCCTACTCGTCCGGCCGTTCTTCAGTGGGCCCACTCTGCCAAGTTAGCCGGCCACCCCGGCCTTCGGGGTACGCTCGCTTCCATTCGCCAGCGTTTCTGGTGGCCCACTCGGGAACGTGACGCGCGTCGATTTGTCGCCGCTTGTTCGGTCTGCGCGCAGACTAAATCTGGGAACTCTCCTCCTGCCGGCCGTCTCAGACCGCTTCCCATTCCCTCTCGACCGTGGTCTCACATCGCTTTAGATTTTATCACCGGACTGCCTTCATCAGCGGGGAAGACAGTTATTCTTACGGTTGTCGATAGATTCTCTAAGGCGGCTCATTTCATTCCTCTCGATAAGCTCCCTTCTGCTAAGGAGACGGCTCAGATCATTATCGAGAATGTTTTCCGAATTCATGGCCTTCCGTCTGACGTCGTTTCCGACAGAGGCCCGCAGTTCACGTCTCAATTTTGGAGGGAGTTTTGCCGTTTGATTGGGGCTTCCGTCAGTCTCTCGTCCGGCTTTCATCCCCAGTCTAACGGCCAAGCCGAACGGGCCAATCAGACTGTTGGTCGCATTTTACGCAGTCTTTCTTTTCGTAACCCTGCGTCTTGGTCAGAACAGCTCCCCTGGGCAGAGTACGCCCACAACTCGCTTCCCTCGTCTGCTACCGGTCTATCCCCTTTTCAGTGTAGCCTCGGGTACCAGCCTCCGCTGTTCTCATCTCAGCTCGCCGAGTCCTGCGTCCCCTCCGCTCAGGCTTTTGTCCAGCGTTGCGAGCGCACCTGGAAGGGGGTCAGGTCGGCACTTTGCCGTAATAGGGCGCAGACTGTGAGGGCCGCTAATAAGCGTAGGACCAAGAGTCCTAGATATTGTTGCGGTCAGAGAGTATGGCTCTCCACTCAGAACCTTCCCCTTAAGACAGCTTCTCGCAAGTTGGCCCCGCGGTTCATTGGTCCGTTCCGTATTTCCCAGGTCATTAATCCTGTCGCAGTGCGACTTCTTCTCCCGCGCTATCTTCGTCGCGTTCACCCGGTCTTCCATGTCTCCTGTGTTAAGCCCGTTCTTCGCGCCCCCGCTCGTCCCTCCCCCCCCATCCTTGTCGAGGGCGCACCCATCTACAGGGTTCGTAAGATTTTGGACATGCGCCCTCGGGGCCGTGGTCATCAGTACCTAGTGGATTGGGAGGGGTACGGTCCTGAGGAGAGGAGTTGGGTTCCCTCTCGGGACGTGCTGGACCGTTCGCTGATCGATGATTTCCTCCGTTGCCGCCAGGTTTCCTCCTCGAGTGCGCCAGGAGGCGCTCGGTGAGTGGGGGGTACTGTCATGTCTTGTTATGTCTGTTCCTGTCCTTTCTCTTCATTCTCTCTCTCTGCTGGTCTTTTTAGGTTACCTTCTCTGTCTCTCATCCCTCAGCTGTTCTACATTTCTCCTAACTAGCTCATTCTCTCTTTCCCCACCTGTTCTCTCTTCCCCTCTGATTAGGTCTCTATTTCTTTCTCTGTTCCTGCTACTTTCAGTGTCTGATTCTTGTTTGTGTTTTTTGATGCCAGAAGCAAGCTGTCGTCTCGTTTGCTTCCACCTTGTCCTGTCCTGTCGGAGTCTGCATGGCAGGTGCAACCTGCATTATACTACGTTCTTTTGTTCCATTGACTACGTTGGAAGAGGATTTATGCCATTCCTGTTTTTTATTAAAGAACTCTGTTTTCTGTTAAAACCGCGTTTG